>NC_133482.1:928512-1012530 GCF_025370935.1 Choristoneura fumiferana | reverse complement strand
TTTCGTACACTACATCTGACGCATTATTAATCACATGTTTATATCGCAGATTATACCGCGAATAAACACAAACACCTACGGGATTATAAATCTGTGGAATGGAATGTTCTGGAAGCGTCGCGCGGGAAACTCGCATCGCAAAAACGCGCCAAAAAATCTAACCTTTTAGTTAGCTACACTTTTCACTTTTTGTCTGTTTTACGCGGGATGTTATTGTACGAATGTTTAGTCGTCGACTGAGCGCGCTGGCACGGCGCAGGGACATGACACGCTTTTGTATTTAGCACAATTCTAGTCACGCCGGCGTCACGGTAGATCTATCTCACTCAGTTGTTTGTGGAAGATTAACGCGATTTACAGTATTTGTTACCACGGCATTGTGAGCGGATTAGGAAGTTTTTAGTGGCAAAATTATCATCCTTGGCCTGCCGCATGAAACTTTTTTGAAAGACCAATAGGCTATGATTTTGACTACCTACGAGTAAGGTAAACGTCCGAGTGCTCGACACGCTAATGCCCAATAGACGACACCCTGCTGTCATCTCTATTGCTAATGACATAAAGATTAAAGATGCCAACTATTGGGACAGTGACGAGCACTCGTACGTTTACCTTACAGCAGCAGGGCTCGCGCCTCGATAGTTTCTCGTTTTTACCTAACCTACCTAAAAAAGTAAAAACGGAATCCTAATAGTATCACTTTGTTGTCCGTCTGTCTGTCCGTCCGTCTGTCAAGAAAGTCAAGACCTTTTTCTCGGGAACGAGTGGACGTATCAAGTTAAAATTAACACCTAATAGTTTATGCCTGCGGCCCCTGAATTTTATTTTCATACATTTCGCAGTGGAATCAAAACCCAGGTATGGTACTTCCTTCTCGTAGACCTAGAATCATGAAACTTGGCAAGAAGGAAGGTCTTACAGTACAAGTAGGTAAAGGAAAAAATCCGAAAATCGCTAATTTTTTTTGCTCTAAGTATCACAAAAAAAAACATATTTTTTTTATTACAAACTTATTTCTCTCTGCGTAGATCAATGTGGCGAAGTGGTGCACGCGTGGACTACGGTCACAGTGTAAGAAAATGTAGAAAGTTCTTTAGACTTTGCTACGGTGCACGAAGCTTCGAGTTCGAATCCTAGAATAGTAATATATATATTTTTGTTTTCGTTTATTTCTTTTTCTTTTTCCATTGTGTTTAATATTTTTCTATTTTATATTTAAGAAGAAAAAAACAATCGGATACTAGGTAATAAACGGGAAAAATCCTCGAGACGCTATCAACGATCTATTTAAGTACATATTCTGTACGGAACCCTCGGTGCGCGGCTCGCACTTGACCGGTTTTTTTGTGCATTTAAAAATCAGTCATATACTTAACTTGTGCTGTGCCATTACAGGGCTTCGTAGATCCTGCACCGCCACCTAGTTGAATACGCAAAGACCGCCACTCCGCAAAGTAACGCCTGATTCAATAAATTATACTTACAATAGTCCTAGAAACTTGGAATTTGGTGGAAAGAAGCTCTTATAGCACAACCAATAAGAAAAATCTGATAATCTTATTTTTTTATGTCTGTCTCTGTCAGCTCTGAGGGGCTCTGATAACATTGGATATTGTATTGTATTGTATGTACTCGTATAACACTTTAGTGTATACATAAAACAATTAAAATTAACAGTTGATGTACAACGGCGAACCTACTTTTTTCGGCAGAACTCTAAAATTTACGAATTTTTGAAATGTTGGACACACGGAACAGAGAGTTTTTTCTGTTTCGTGGTTGGACAGTTAAATAACCTGAGAGAAAGAGGATAGTCAGTTATTTTTCTTCCTTGTTCAAGCTAGACACAACCATAACTAAAAATAAAATTGCCGTCATTATAGACCGATGAAACTGTTTCATGGAATGGGCCCCGTTCAGGACGACTTCTGAGCAGACTATTTATAGCGTGTTTATGTCAATAAATTCAATAACTTTTTGCGCGAAGTACTGAAGCTGATAAAAGGGGGATTAGGGGGAAGAAATAGAAATAGACGTAAATAGCTCCAAGGGCACGGTCCGCAGCCACGTGTTGATGTTGAACGAAAAAATCATGATCGCTAATTTTCACTAACCCGAAGACCATTCCCCTGTAAAGATTTTTCTTGGTCGACGCAATCTCAATGTGACATGATCTGTAAAACTAAAATTTCTAGTGGTTTTTTTTAATCAGCCTAATTTTTTTCCATCCCCACTGCATTGCTCTCCTACCTAAGTACACTCGACTATGAAGCTTACCGAACTTCCTTCTATTCTACTCGTAGCTGTCGTACTCCCTGCTCCATTTTTGTGACAGTTCGTAAACTTCAAAAATGTAACTTTTATTAAGTACAAGATTTTTTAAGGTTCCGTAGTCAACTAGGAATTCTTATAGTTTCGCCATGTCTGTCCGTCTGTCTGTCTGTCTGTCTGTCCGCGGCTAAGCACAAGAGAGCGTTATTACTAAAAAGCTGTAATTTGGCATGAATACGTCACGCCAACAAAGTGGAAAAAAAAGTAAAAATAATTTATTTAGGGTACCTCCCATAGACGTAAAGTGGGGGTGATTTTTTTCTCGGCTTACCCTATAGTAGTGTTGGATATCGTTGGATAGGTCTTTTAAAACCATTGAGGGGTTCTCCAGACGATTTTTCGATTCTGATCTGTTTGCGAAATATTCAACTTCCAAAGTGAAAATTTTCATTAATTATAATCGAGCGTAATAACGTCTCACCTCTAGTAAAGTGCATGATAATGCTCTTAAATGTTTTGAGCCCTACCCTGACAATATGAACCTTAGGTCGGTAAAATAATACTGTAGGTATGTACGAAAGTGTATGTCTAGAAAAAGCCGTGGTGGCCTAGTGGTTTGACCTATCGCCTCTCAAGCAGAGGGTCGTGGGTTCAAACCCCGGCTCGCACCTCTGAGTTTTTCGAAATTCATGTGCGGAGTTACATTTGAAATTTACCACGAGCTTTGCGGTGAAGGAAAACATCGTGAGGAAACCTGCACAAACCTGCGAAGCAATTCAATGGTGCCGTGTGAAGTCCCAATCCGCACTGGGCCCGCGTGGGAACTATGGCCCAAGCCCTCTTGTTCTGAGAGGAGGCCTCTGCCCAGCAGTGGGACGTATACAGGCTGGGATGGAAGGTATGTACGGTCACCTGCATTAATATCTGCCACAGCGGAGCGTGCAAAAATATCTGACACCTCCTACCAGCCCTAAAAATACAGTCGTATCAGAATATTTATGCATGCTTGTTGTGTCAGATTCAGATATTGGTGCTGGTGAGTGAACCCAATTTATGGCATTCTATGTCGTGCAGGGTCGCGTACGTTTACCTCGACGTCTAGTTTCGTCTGCTCAGTGCTCTCAGTTCAATGCCCTTGCGCATTGAAGCTCCTTCTAAATTGGAGTACCTTTTTTAGGGTTCCGTTCCTACCTCAAAAGGAAAATTAGAACACTTGTAAGATCACTTTGTTGTGCATCTGTCTGTCAATACCCTTTTTTTCAGGAGCGCGTCGAGGTACCAAAGCTGAAATTAATATCAAAGTACCATTAGCCAAATATGTGATCTACTGGTCTTAAACCCTAAAGTTGAAAATCGTTTGCATGTCATAAAACATAAAACAATAATGCCAATAGTGTCTGCCAACTTGAAAGTTCGACTTTAGCAACATATTCACTTGATAGGAATTTTGTTTAAAAATTGGTAGACCACTTATTTGGCTGATGGTACCAGGGCGACCGAGCTTTGCTCGGGCTAAAACTCGACAATACGCGTTTTCCCAGAGATAAGACCAAGCTAGATCGATTTGTAATCCCCGAAAACCCCTACATACCAAATTTCATCGAAATCGTTGGAGCCGTTTCCGAGATACCCGAAATATATATACAAGAATTGCGCGTTTAAAGGTATTAGATAGATATATCTTACCTACTCGTAATATAATCAAAAGGGTGACACTCTTTCGCGGCCCGAATAATACCGGGATGGAAATACCGACCCTGTTTTTCGTGTACACGCCCATAGAAGCTCCTGTCAGTTTCTATGGGCGAGTACACAAAAACAGGACCGGTATTTCCATGTCGGTGTTATCCGGGCCGGGAAAGAGTGTCACCCTAATCAAAATACTTGGTTGTCGTAGAAACTTGACATTTACTTGACATTAGACCTATGTTGTCTTACAAATAAATTCTAATTATTATTTGGCATGAAAAGGTAGCTCTTCTCTACAACCAAAGAGAAAAGTTTGAAAATCTTATTTTTTATGTCTTTCTATGTCAGTAACAATTTAAATGACCCCGAATACAGAACCCTCGGTGTGTTAGTCCGACTCGCACTTTTTCAATAAATTAATAAATGATGCAGCCACGGGGTTTGAAAACGAAAAAAAAACATATTTCACTTATGAAGTTTGCAGTTCACAAAAACAGCCAATTGATGCATGTGCGTGCAGGGTCGATAAGTCAAAGCTATTGTTACTGTAAATACTGTGTATATTGACACTTTACTACCTTGTCACTGTCACTTCATGGTTGAAATTATGTGTAAAATTGACAGGTGGCATACAGTAGCCCTCTCCTACCTAACTAAAGTGTAAAGGTATCTTTGACCACATCTGTACATCGATAGTTTATAGAAACGCTCAGGTATTTATAGTGATTGAATTTGTATCTTGTTCTACTTATATATTTTTAAAACGGCCTGTTTTCGTATAGTTGCGTGATAACAATATTATTTATCGTGATGCTGATGAGTAACAAGTGTAGCAATGATCACCTTACCGTTTTATACGTGTTCAATATCAGATAACTTGACAGGGTTAAGGCCAAAACAAATACAGCCTATCTCCTATGACAATAAGATAAGATAAGATTTAGTTCTTTGAATGCTAAAGTATTCAAAGAACGCATTAGATAATAAGTAAATAGGGACGTGATCTAATCTACATCAGGTAGGTCGAAAATATCAAATACGCAGCTTTGTAAACTGAACCAAAGACCCTCTAGGACTTCAGGCTAGGCCCGTGATACACTGCATGCAGCCTGCGCTTTTTAGTCGCATTCAGATTATCTGTCATGTTGTGTCGTGACGCATCAGAACGGTATCGGTTCGGTTTCATACATTTTATATGGTTGCGTCCACATTTTTCTGATGCAGTGTGTTGTGACGGCTTGTCATTGTTGATCATAAGCTATAAAGAGGGAGACAGACAGAAAGCATCACAACACAACACAACACGACAGATTGATTTAAATTTACTATTTACATAATATGATTTAAATTTTTAATTGTAAATTAAAATGGTGATATATTAAAAAAGATAGAATGATAATTTAAAATTAAGATTAAAATAAAGCAAATAAGAAGAAAAAAAGGTCAGGCAATAACCATATAAGTACCAACAATAATAATAATAACTAAGCAATATAGATTTTATTTATTTATTTTTTTAGATATAAGTAGCTGTAGCATGGAAACATATGTGAACATTATTATTATAATTATAGATGAGGGCTCGCCCGCCCTTCGCACTCCTTAGTTATAAAATCTTAAATAATAAAGATTGTTAGCTAAGTAATTATAAATTTTTGTAATGTTATTCTGATTTATAATACTTAAACAGCTTCTTTTTTTTTGATAAATGTGAATGCGGCTTAACTCGCGAGGAAAAAGAGGGGCGTAATAAGTTTGGCGTCAATGTCTGTCTGTGGCATCGTAGCTCTCAAACGGATCCACCGATTTCAATGTGGAAGCGAATTATTTACGTGAAAGCGAGTTTCTTAGATATTTATTTTTCATTAAAATTGGTACGTTCCTGAGATTGAACTTGACAATGTCTCAACTCTTCTAAGTTCTTTAGATTATTTTATTGTGCACATAAATACCTGGCGCACGTACGTCCAATACCTGGCCCACGTACTTTAAATACCTGTGCCTTTTGAGATCCTACACAACGGCGTGAGCGGGAGCGGCAGCGGAATTTGTGCTCTTCTAATTTGTATGAACATGAACCATTGAATCATTGCAGACCCCAAGAAATTATCAAATAAAGGTGAAATTATCAAATATACCTGTAATGATTCGAGATATTCGTGGCGGTTCGTTGTGCCTTTGCTTAATCATTTATCATAAGAGTTTATCTATTTATAAACAGTGACAGGTTTCCATGTGTCTGTCCATCATAATTTTCCGTACGCGCCTAATCCAAGATTAGATAGTGTTTGACTCCAAGTGCTTAGAAATAGACATTTATTTCACCAAATAAATCAACAACATTAATTAGGACAATCAACGTGAAAGTTCGCGTTATATACCACCGAGTAATAATATTAATATGTGAAATAGTTATTGAGTTATGAGGGGGTCAAAAGTGGTTCCAAATGGTTCGGATAAAAATTACACAAGGTGCTGCTCGCCAGTTCCGTTAGCTTGAACTTGGCTTGACTGACACGCTATCGCGTCTCTAGATATATGTAGTAAATTACCTAAATACCTAACCTATGTAATGACTTTATATTGGTTACTTGGAAATCCCTTAGTTTTAAATGAAATTAAAATAGTTTATTTTGCTTTATTATAAATAATTATTTTATTTTATTATTTTCAATTGTAGCAGCGATAGAAATACACTTTATGAACTGTACCCCTAGTGTAATTTTTCGGTTACAAAATACGTCTCGATCGCGTTCGCGTAAAATCTCAATTTGTATGGAAACACGAACATCGCAAACGTTCCGCTAGAGGCGCTGTTCGTGTTTCCATACAAATTGAGATTTTAACGCGAACGCGATCGAGACGTATTTTGTAACCGAAAACTTACGCTAAGGGCACTGTGCCCTTAGTGTAAGGTTTCGGTTACAAAAGAGGCGCTGTTCGTGTTTCCATATAAATTGAGATTTTAACGCGAACGCGATCGAACATCCGTACGCACGCTCGAAGTACGTAAGTTTAGAGGCGCTGTTCGTGTTTCCATATAAATTGAGATTTTAACGCGAACGCGATCGAGAAGTATTTTGTAACCGAAAACTTACACTAAGGGTACTGGATGAACTTCTACTGTCTGTCTATTACGATTTTTGAGATACAGCCATGTGACGGATAGGCAGACAAACAGACAGACGGAAGGACGGAGAGTGCAGCGGCATCAATAGAGTTCTTTTGTCACCCTTCGGGTACGAAACCATAAAAAAAACCGATGAACTAACTCCGAAAACCAATCTTAATTAACGACATCTCTTGTCCGGGTGAGCGGTTAGTTCCAATGGAATGCTGAAAGTTTCTCGATGAGGGCTACAGCATATGTCGTCGCTGACTAAATAAGAAACAAACAAGCTGAGATATGTGGTGCATAGGAGAAATTCGTGTCTGTATCCCTGTCCAGTGGTGGTCTAGCGGTATAGCACGTGGCACGGAATGCCGAGGACCTGGGATCGATTCCCAGCGAGCGCTGGTCTATTTTTCTGGTTTTTCAGTACATCTATTTACAGTTTGTATTTTCGATATGGGTTTTACGGGATGACCGTAAAAGTAATAAAATTTGGAGTTGTAATAAAAATACAAAAAGACTCCAAAAACCAATCTTAAGAATCTCCTCTACCTAGGTACTTAATCTCGGTTAAAAAGACAATCCGCCTGATCCATTAAAAAATATTCCCAATTGGGACGTTAGCCGCAGTACATTTATTCACCCAAACCCGGTGCGAAGGACCCCATTCTCCCTATATATACTGTAGTCTGGACCCCATACGGTTCCCGACATAGCTAGCTGTTGCTATGTAGTTACCTACCTATGCGGTAGCCTGCTCGGCGCGCCAGTCAGCTGATACTGTATCGATCCTACTAGCCGGCAAAACAAGAGAGCACCGTCATCCCCACATGACTCTTTGTACAAGGACGAATGGGAATCGGTAGGGTTATACGATGGGGTGTCGGGTGGAGTGGTATGACGACGCCAAAGGTGACCATTGAGATTGGTGTTATGATGTTATTCACGTTTGGTGACACTTCAGGTATCACGTGTAAACTGAACATGCAATAGGACACGGCATTTAGTCACGACGTGCTAATTTAGGTACTTACGAACTGTTTGGTGTAAACTACTCCTATGCAAGTTAACGCATTTGTTGATCGAATTAAAAGATGGTTAAGTCTCTATTAGAGTTAAATAGGTATCAAAGTAAGAAGCACGTTGTCGCGTGCATGTGCAATGCGTTGATGCAATTACCTATACACCAATATACCTACCTGTCTTGTCTAGGATCTCTAGGTAACGATAAAAACATGGAAATATTTTTTAAGTAAGTTAACTGAAAATATCTCAGGTTGCATTTAACTTACATTTTTCCAGTTAATGTTTAAATCATGCGCATTAATACACCGAATTAAAACAGGAGCAACGTCTGTTTATAAGTTCAGTAAAACTAAAACAATGGCTAAACGTTTACCCTACAAACAATAGCGTAAGTGACTTATTGCACATGGCTTCATTATCAATTAATTTCAATTCATACACCGATAATAGTATCCACGCGAACGCAGCACTGCTGTATTTACAAAGGCCTAACAACTGAAAAACAGCGTTTACGGAGTAAACAAAGAGGCACTGGAGTAAAACAAAAGTTATGCGCATAAATACCTGTGCGATTGTTGAGGTGCGGAGTGCTTCGGCCCGGGCCCTCTTCTTCTACGTCCGTGTCGAAGGAAAACGGGAAGCTTTTTGTGGAGCCAACGAAACTGGCTGCCATGTTGGGAATGTTGTAATGCAACGTGAGGGACACGGCCGCTCTAGCCCGAGGCGCGCCGCGGACTCTCGGGCGTCGAGCGACTCCGCTTGCGGCGTAGCGAATGTGAACATTGAACGTTCAAGATGGGAATTGAGATAGCAGTTTCAGAAAAATACAGCCTTTTTTGCTAAGTTATTAATGAGTTAAAATGGTGATCGATTATCATCCTGCCTTTTTTAGGGTTGCGTTGTCCTATAAAGGACAATTTACTTTCGACATAATGCGTCCGTGCGTTCGTTTATCCGCCTGCGGCTTAGCTTAGAGACTGCTAATGCTGGAAAGCAGGAGCTGTAATTTTTCCGGATTAGGTATAGGCTACGGTATATATAGGTATATTATAAACTGCTTATACCACGACAAAGTAAAAAAAACCGGCCAAGAGCGTGTCGGACACGCCCAAAATAGGGTTCCGTAGCCATTACGAAAAAAAAATAAGTAGGTAATATTTTTCTAAGGATTTCGTATTTTATACGGATCTTCCAAGTTTAGGTATATTTTATACCTTAGGCTGCTATTTACTCTTAAACTACCTACTAATAATTCTCAAACAAACTTAGCCGTTATAGTTTCCTAGAAAGTTTGATATAAGTACTTACTACCATTCTGAATTTTTTCAAATTTTTCCATCCACCGGTTTAGATTTTAGAGGGGGGGGGGCGCTCGATTTTAATTAAAATTTGCACTAAGGTTGAATATTTCGCAAACAAATCACTGAATCGAAAAATCGTCTTTGCAAACCCTTAATGGTTTTAAAAGACCTACCCAACGATACCCCACACCATAGGGTTGGATGAGAAAAAAAATCACCCCCACTTCACGTCTATGGGAGGTCTGTACCCTGAAAAAAAATTTTTTTTAATATTTTATTGTATCATTTTGTCGGCATAGTTTACATATATATCCGTGCAAAATTACAGCTTTCAAGCATTGATAGTCCCTGAGCAAAGCCGCGGACGGACAGACAGACAGACATGGCTAAATTATAAGGGTTCCGTTTTTGCCATTTTGGCTCCGGAACCCTAAAAATAAAATTTCTTAAATATTTTAAAGGGTACGTCGCCCTACACATAAAATGGGGATGATTTTTCTCTCATCTAAATCGTAGTGTAGAGGAGTAGGTACCTACCTACCTAACTTTGGGTTAGCCTTCCGGAAACATTGTGGTTTTGCTACTACCATTTTTCTCGTCGATGTCGGGGGACCGCTAAGGTTAACAGGAAACTACAGTACATTATGTTCTATTTTTAGTAGGTACTTATTAGCTTTAGCGGTCCCCCGACACCGACGACGCTTAGATAAAAAAAATATTACTAGGTAATTATACTAAATTAACTTAGGTTAATTTTGCGGGAAATCAGCATAGTCCCGCGGGATAGGGATAAACGAATTCTTCGCAGTTTTCTTCGGGTTTTTTTTTTAAATTTTTAATTTAAGTGCTTTATTTCATGTTTTTTAAACTTTGGTATAATATTTTTTTTAAAGTGTATAGTGTGTTGGATATCCTGGCTGCAGCATCAGCTCATCGTGTTGCCACCATTGCATTGTATGTAGAATCAAATACTGATCAAAACGAATCCAAACACGACATATGTGCTATTATTTTTTATAGAGTGTACTAGTGTGCGGGACATCCTGGCTGCAGCATCAGCTCATCCTGTTGCCATCATTGCATTGTATGTATAATTAAATACTGATCGAAACGAATCCAAACACGATATGTCTGCTATGGTTTTATCAAGAGTGTACCTACTAGTGTGCTGGATATCCTGGCTGCAGCATCAGGTCGAGAATTCCATAATCTTGCATAGTTATATAGCATACATGGGTGTTTCAAATTTTAGGCCCCACATACGTTTGAAAGTAAAGTAAATACCATTATACGTCAAAGATTCCTACCGGAGCGAACAAAAGAGCTGATAATCTTGAAACGGCTGAACCGATTTTGATAAAACATGTCTAAGATCCATCGCTGGAAAACCTGCTTTCAAATAAAAAAAACCGCATTCAGATCGGTCCACCCGTTTAAGAGCTACGGTGCCACAGACAGACACACAGACACACATAGCAGTCAAACTTATAACACCCCTCTTTTTGCGTCGGGGGTTAAAAAGTGTCTAGACACTTCCTCACTGTGTCTAGAACTAGTTCCTACCTACTAAATGTTATCTTCAAATTCTTTTCATGAAACGAAGATCTTTATCAGACGTTTCTCGTAGATAGTTTTACCATGGGATTGTTAAGCGACCTGCTACTGTTCATAACTTAGCCGTATTTTTTTTCTCGATGTGAAAATGCTCTGATGACCAGGCAAAAACCTTAGCCTGACCTAAACGAACGTACATTCCCGCCTGTAGAGGCCACAGTAGAAGTTATGTGGGCTAAGCCACAATATACATGTGGCTAAGCTCTCTCACTTTAGGGAGCATAGGTACTCACTAATAAAATAAACAACAACAAGTTAGTTTACCGCCGACTTTGTCACTCCAAAGTTCTATATCTCAATACTCATACTCAGCCAGCAATTGCCTACTTCCAGGCCACGACAATAATCTACTATTGTTGTACATAAAAACACATTAAATTAACAGAAAACAGGAAAATCAGATTGTCATTAATAACCCGATTACTTACATCCCTTTATCCATAATCTCTAATTTACTTTGTTTTGCTAGATTTACTCTGAACACGCACTTACGCGATTGACGATAAGGTCGTGTTCAGAATTCAGACGTCATGAGCACCTAGATAGACTTTGTGACGGCGACTGTACTACATTGCGGGAAAAAAGCGTTTTATGGACTTCAGCTTCTGTTCCGACTGCGGGCAGTGGAATGTACGAATGTACGCAATGCGTATTCCATCGCTCGATAACTACAGGCTATAGCCACTTGAAATTTGATGCTGTCAGAGTGTTTTGAGACAAAACCTTTTAAATATTTTACATAGGTATGTTAAGTATGAAATAACGAAAGAGGTATATGTAGGTACATACGTAATGGACATTGAGTTCCTATTATGAAAACACCTTATTATTTCATACCTACCTGAACTACCTACCTTTTAATTCTATGTTCCATGAATGAATAAATTAAATAGAAATAGGTAAGTAAATTCAATTACTATTTTTATGAAATTTCTTGCATTAGAAAAAAAACATTACCTATACCTACCTAAGGCTGATTGTCGCATTGTATTGTACCTAAGTGGGCTTCGATGTTTTAAACTGTACCTACATAGGACCAAATAATATTGAACAGGTGGTAAAGGTTTTTTTTGATCCATTATGTACCTATAGCGACACAAACGCAATTGACAAACGTTGAGATAAGTACATGTAACAAAGGAAACTTATCCCTTTAGCGGATCTCTACAAGTCAACCTTTGAGTGGATGAGAGAAGCATAGTTATGTTAAGTATAAATAAAATTACTATTTTTACGCATTACGTTCAATGTTAACTACTACTCACTACTTACTATTGTTCGGTTTTACTACGCATTTACATCCTTTTACTTATATAAGTACGTAAATGCGTGGTAAAATAAAAACGTCGCACCTTGCTGCAAACTAAAAATAGTTAAACAATATAATTATTCTGTTACAATATACATACTTATATCGTGTATTCTTAGTATTTATTTCGTAAGAGATCTTTAAAATTCTGCGAGACATATCTTTGCTATCTTACATTGAACAGGCGCAAGCGCCGTAACATTTAGGTAAATTTATTGATTTGAAAATCTGTGAATAGGTATTTATAGTCATCTATTAAAAAAAAAAAGTTTTTGGTGTTGTTGCAATCAGATCAAAAAACGCTTTATGTGCACGTAACAAGGGCGTCATTTCGCTTCGGCCGAGCCGATTGACGTCTTTCCGCACTTATTGCGGTATGAGGTCTCCTCCAACCAACCAATCCTCCACCAAACCGACCAAAGGTCCAATAATTACTTTACATGACCTACACACTGTTGTTAAAATTGCTCAATGAGGGCTGTTACACACATGCCCACCCCAGTATGGTCTAGTGCCCACCCCAGGATGTTGGGCCACTGATTCGAAGTTCTATAATACTGATATCTTAACAAAAAAATACAAAGGAGCGTACCTTAAAGGCCCAACCACTTGTGAAATGGGAGACGATAATCGCTTACCATCAGATCCGCCTGCTAAGCTAATGATGTAGTGTTGCCCAGAATTACGGTGCATGCCATGTGCATACCTTCGTAGATTTCCACAACACGACGTCGCATCGTGAAACGATGCCACGACATCATAACAACGTGTTTATGTGTAAGAGTCCTATTACTTTGGCTATGAATTATTTTGATTTCTTATTATGAATTCAGTCACCAGTGAAGCAGACCACCTAAACTTGCTCAGTTTTTATTGAAACTAACACAGATGTTTTAAATGTTTTATTGCGACATGCTTATACACATTTCACTGATTTTGTTGCTCATTAAATAACTATAATATTGGCTACAAGTTAATTCATTCACTTCTTGGCAGGTGCTTGCTCGTCAATGGGGTCCAGTTTGGGTTCATCGAACTTGAATGAGGGGAATGTGGTCATGTCGACTCCGGAACCACCACCATATTGCTTCTCCAACTTTTCCAATTCGGTTTTCAGTTCCTTTTCAATTGCAGGGCTGGCCTCAACTAGCTTGCCGCCACTGAAATAACAGATTAAAAACAAAGGTATTTTATGTACAATTTGGCACTAAATGCACCCATGAAGTTAAATTCAAGTAGGTAGAGATACTATAGAAAAATTCATAATAAAAAAAACAGGACATCTTACATTTAATTATAGGAGTACAAATTATTTGAATGGGACAGGGAGTTCACAACACTGTACTATATTGCCATGTTCAAGTGGAATCAGATGGTATTTTTTTTGTATATTTTCACATTTCATTTTGCATTTCACTTGTGCAAGAAAAAGTAAGCAATCACTAGTAAATGTTCATTCAAGTGAACTGTCTAATTTTCGTCTGATTTTTTACTGCAGAATTAAAAATTTACGCTCGTTCCCTTAAAACCATAATCGCAAAATACCAAATTGCCGACATACCTGCTCATCAAAATATAAGATTCCCAGAATACCAGATTTTCTTTATGTTATGTTCGTTTTTGTATCAGTTTTATAAAATACTATGTTCTCAATACAACATGTTCCCTAATAGACCATATACCCAAAATATCAAATTTCGAAATCACAAGAATCTCAAAACACTGAAATACTTGACAAACCAGATTCGCAAAACACAATTTTCTCGAAATAACTTAATCTCACCTTAGCGTTATCATGTAATATTAGATTTTTCAAACAACAGATTTCCGATAAACCAGATTTCTGATATACCAGATTTCAGAATACCAGATCTCCAAAATATCAAATATCAAACAAGTACGGTCAGGTATCCACGCAAACCTAAATTAGCTGAGTGTAAAAAAAAACACCTGAAGTCATTTAATGGTTTCTTCTTAGCCCGCTGCGGACACTACACATTGGACTTGCTATTAAGCTAAGTAATTTGTTTTTTTTTTTAAACCTGGGGCTACCTCAATGACGCTGACTCGCGATTTTCTAACATTTTCTTCAAAATCTTTACAACAGAACACAATGCGAAAAAAGCCTTGGGTCATTTTGTGGAGAATGATATACTCATATACTGGATATATTGCATATTTTTGTAAACTAAAAAGTAAATAATTTCGGAGGACACACATAAAACCTCTGATTTGCAATTTTATTGAAAATCGCGAGTCAAGGTCATTGTGATGGGGTAGCCCCTTAACTTATTTTATTTTTTATTGAAACACTGTATTTGCCAACTGCTAATGGTAAAATAGTTCTAAACAGTTTACAAAAAAAAAAAAAATTACAGTCGGTTTTATTGTCTATCCGTACTTACGTAATCAACTAAAGTAAAAATCTGGTGTTTTAAGAATAAGGGTATTCGAAAATCAAGTATAATCAGCATCTTGTGAGTTGGGAATAAAAAAAACTGGCAGTCTGGTATTTAGATTATCTGGTAGATTAACAAAACTAGGTGTTTCAAGTATGTTGTGTTTTGCGAGCCTGGTGTTTTCAAAATCTGGTATTATGGGAATTTGGTTTTAAATGGAACATCGTGTATTGAGAACACATTGTTTTGGCAATCCGGTATAAAAAGAAACACAGTGACAAGAAAATCTGGTATTTTGGGTATTCAGTATTTCAGAAATCAGGTAAATTGGCAGTCTTGTATTTTACAATTCTGGTATTCAGGGAACGAGCGAAAATTTATCAAACAATATTAAAATAAGTAAAATTTCAGAGAGAGAATCCACAAACTACAATCAACCAGCACAAGTAGTGTGGTGTGTAATGTGTTTGAGTTTATTCATGGACATAGGTATTCATAATTTTTTTAACACAAGAAACTGCACTTGCAATGCCCCCATAAACCATAAAGATGTAAATGTTAATTCCTATAGCAGAGAAAACTGTACCTAAGTGTTATGTTTAATTTATTGTCAAAAACTTTCACGATTTTGACTCGTAAATACAGTCACAATCTTTATTTAATTTGGGACCCACTCAAGACCAAATTATCTGTCATCTTATATATGACAAGTGTAGTTATATATGATCTGCTTTGGATCTTATCTGTTATTTGGCATAACTTGCAAATTCCATGAGAATGGTCTTAAAATAAACAGATTCTATTGTAAATTAAGTTTTCGGAAACCAAGATCGAAAGGTCAATGAACAAGAACGGATAAGTAGATCCTTACGCGCTCTTCTGTTTGTATTCCCTGATTTTGTCGAGGAACAGCTGCTGGATGGGGTCGGAAGCCTTTGATGCAGCCGCTAGGTTTCTGGTTATAACTACGGAGGATCGCACCGCCCGCAGGCCTCCGAGAAGTGAAGAAGTCAGCATCTGAAATATGCGAACTTAACCTCAAACAATTGTTACATAACTGGATTGAAAACTATTTGTGTCACGATAAAACTATATATACTATAATTTTAAGTCACTTAACGAAGAGAATCACGCAAACAATAGTAAATTTTAAATGGAATTGAAATTAAAATACTACCTTTAATTTTTTCGACTGACTTGGGCCGATTGACAGTAGGACTTAAAGTTGCCACCCACAAAAATATTGTTTTACATTACAATTCCATTGATTTTATTACTGACAACAATTACACTGGCTACAATAAACTGGGTGAAATTCGGCTGATTTGAATTTAACAAGCTGCTAAAAGAAAAAAAAAAGTACTGTTAAAAATGTTCCCGCCATTTCTTCATTTATTTCCGTAGGTGAAAGAAAAAGTGACGCCGCGACGCGTGTTACCGCACCCGCACATTATATACTCAACATATAAATAATTTTTCGAATAAGTGCTTAAAATCCTGCTGCATTATCCAAAATGAACATCGCTGATATTGAAAAAGTTGCAAACAGAAAAAGGATTAACGCTGAAGCTGAAAAACTTCGCGAGAAAGTTACGCGGGAAACTGCTAACATTATCAAACTAAAGGTAAGGCGAACTAATATTCGTTTTAACTTTATAGTCAACGCAAATAAAACCTCATCTGGTTAATAAATAGGTAGCTCAAGACACTGCTTATTGGGATTTGAAAGAAAAATTACACCAGCTCGAAAATAATCATGAGCGTCTGCAACAAAACATGGTGGAAGTCCAGATGCAGCATGAAACAATCTCCGGTCAGTACCAAGACGAGTTGCGGCTTCGACCGGAGACTTTAAACAAGTAAAAAAGCTAATTTTATTCTCTATTTAATTAAATTACTGCAAGTTTGTTATTCTATTCTAAACTATTAAAAAAAACATAGGTCGGCAACCTTTTTGGCTTTTTGGCAACCATTTTACATAGTATAAAAGTTTATATTAAGAAATTCTGTCACTTTGAATAGCTCTTCCTTTTTTAAGTAATCGACTTCTGCGTTTATTTATTAGGCTAAGCAGTACTCGTGCAATCTGCGATGTTCTGGAGGAATATAGTGAACGTCTGAAAGCGAGCTTGTCACGCTGTCAGGCTGACCAAGCGAGACTAGCAGAGGCATATAATAAATCGGGGCAGCTTGTCAGGGACATCAAAGGCCAGCAGATTCAGGCTGAAGAAAAGAGTCAGCAGCTCATACAAAATTTACACGAGAAAAGTAAGTGAAATATAATTAAGATTGGTTTTTGGAGTATTTTTGTATTTTTTTATTTCAACTCCAAATTTTGTTACTTTTACGGTCATCCCGTAGACCCGTAAAATCCATATCGAAAATACAAAACATAGATGTCGCTAGTGTCGCTGCTTAATTGACTAAATAAGAAAAACACAAGCTGAGATATGTGATGCATAGGAGAAATTCGTGTCTGTACTCCTGTCCAGTGGTAGTGTAGGGGTATGGCGCGTAGCACGGAATGCTGAAGACTGGACCTGGGTTCGATTGCGCTGCACTGGGCTGTTCTCTTTTTCTGGCTTTTCTGTTCATCTATGTTTCAGTTTGTATTTTGGATATGAAATATAATTGCTTTTAATAATAATAACTAATTGTTTTTTAAAATTCAAATAGAATCAACTCGTGTTAATATTTAGAAGATTATTCACTTCGCTTTAATCTATAAATTACAATCGGGATCTTATGTAACCTTGAACAAACATTATTTATTTATTTTTTTCCTAGTAAAACTTGTCACTGAACATAAGGAACAAATGGCCCAGTTGTTTGCATCAGCTAAGCAACACCTTGAGGCAGAGTTAAATGATTCTCGCGCCAAGCTGGCCACCGCCATGGGGCAGAAAGACGAACTATTTGTAGCTTTGAATGATTTTAGCAGGAAACTGGATCATTTTAAACGTGAATTAGAAAAGGTAATAATTATTATTTACAGTATTTTATATCACATCGCATTATCCCATTTGACATAGCAAATTATCAAAAACAAATAAAACGTCTGTTATTTTATAGAAAGACGAAAATATAGCCAGCTTGCAAGTAGACATGAAAAAATTGGTGAATGAATATAGTAATGAGGCTACGGAAATGAAAAACTTGCTTACTAAAAAAGAGAAAGAGTAAGTATCAGCTCACTTCTCAATTTATATTTGTACATCAGAATTATATTTGTTTATTCATTAAATAAATTATTCGTTTATTTTAGTGTTTTTGGATTTTTTATTCGTCAGGAGTAGGATAATAAGTATTAAAAACGTTGGAAAATTTACGAAAAAAGAAAAGAAATAATATATTTTCATATATTATTTTATTAAACATTATCATAAACATTATCATAATTTTAATGTAGTGTTTTTTCGGGCAGGACAACGTCTGCCGGGTATGCTAGTTATATAAATAAATTGACAAACGCTTGCGTAAATTATTTTCAGTCTCAAAGAATTTTCTGATGCCAATGAGGCTCTAAAGAAAGCTCTTCAGAATCAAGATCAGTACAGTAAATCTACCTGTGAACAAAATAACCAACTGCAAGAGAAAATATATACTCTTGAAGAGGAACAGATTACACTTTCTAATAAACTTAACGAGGCACAGAAAAAAATCGAGGTAATTACAATATATGTTGCTTAGTGATGATTGAATTAATAATAATAATAAACATCTTTATTGCTACAAACTAAACCAAGACATTACAAATAATACTTAAACTTTGGAAATTATAACAATGGACACAGTAAGGGCAATGGGTCCCAATCTCAGCATATGGGTTTAATTATCCAGCGCTGGTTTTCAGACTGGTCCCTTCGAAGAGGGCCTAATCATGAACTTCGAAGTTTTACATACCTCTTCCGCTTCCAAAACTCAACTAAAATTAAAAATCTCTACCAAAATTAAAGATTTTAATTAGATTTAATATTAAAAAAAAGAATAAATAAATAAAAAATAAAAATGTATTTATTTATCAACTCACAAAGGACTACATTCGATACATTTTCACAAAAGTTTGTTTACGCAAGTTTCAAACATGAAGAATCCTTTGCGAGAGACTGGAGTCTGAACTAGGTGGGTACCTGTATTACAGATCACCAGCAGGCTCTCACCCCAAGGACGCATAAAATGACAATTAATTACATTACACATTACATTACATTAATTACAAAAAGAAGAAAATTATATTAGTTAATATGTCTGTATTATTAATTTTTACAGGAAGCTAATGCTCTTTGCAACCAGCTCATGAAAGAAATAGAAAAACTAAATGACAAAAACCTAGATTTGCAAAAGGAAATCTCCGAGAAAATAGTGGTAAGAATTAAAAACTGTGAATGACGACAAAACTTGTTTATATGGATGTTTTTCATATATTATGTTTATTTTGTTTTAGCTTTTAGAACAAGCTGCAGTTGATCACCAAAATTTGAAAACTAACATGTCGGCTTTAGAAACGGAAAAGTCCCAGATTGCAGCGGATCTCAGAGAAGTTATCCAGGAGTCCGACTTGAAATCTGATAAAAATAAGGAATTAGTAACAGAAATTCGAAACTTAGAGGCTAGACTGGCAGAAATGGAATCTGTCTTGGAAAATTTGAAGTATGGCAGGTTTTCTTATTTAATTTAAGACCCATGATAAAAATAAAGAGTTCTAAACTTTGTTTTAAAAATTAAACTTTTTAGGATTGAACACTCTAACCAGGTTAACGAACTGCATGTGGCATTGGTTTCCAAAGACAAAACAATGGAAGTTAAAGATAAAGAACTGGATTGCAAAGCGACTACAATTAACCAGCTGATGTCGGATTTAAAGAATGTAACCGACGCCAAGACCAAGGTAGAGAACACCTTAGAGAAGCTTAAAAAAGATATGGAAGTAGAAAAAGAGAATCTAAATGAGAAAGTGAAAGCTTTAACTTCGAAAATCGAGCAACAAGAGGTTTCTATGAAGGTAAATATTTGATAGCTTTAAGTTAAAATATCTGGGTGTAAGTTACATTACCTATGCTGTGCTTGTGATTTCTAGTCCCACTGGCGGAAAATACAAATTATATATTTATCTTTTCCCTGATTAACATTGAATTTTAACAACGGTTAACGGTCATTATTATTTAATATTTAACTAATGTTACAGAATAAAGAAGATGAATTGTCCATGCAAATGACTACAATATTAGATATTCGTAATGAAAAAGTAAGTTTTGTTTTCCTAAATTCCTCTATTTTATCCATGTAAAATTAGCCAAAAAAATAACTTTTTGTCTTACGTTTCAATTACAGGTAAAATTGCAAGAGCGCGTGAAAGGGATGCAGAATACCATTGACAATATCCAGAAGGAGGTGACAGGGCGAAACACATTTAAGGCTCGGGAAGCCCCAGAACAGGATGATAATGCTGTCATGATGACACCAGTTTTACTACAAAAGGTAGTGTTTCATTACAATCGAAAAAAAAGACTAAGGGGCTGTTTCACCATCCATTGATTAGCGTTAACCGATGGTTAAATGTGATGCCGTCTCCATCTATTCGAACAAAACAAATAGAGACGGCATCACACCTAACCGCCAGTTAACACTAATCAATGGATGGTGAAACAGCCCCTAAATGTTTTGGTCCATTGAATCGCTGCTATAATAATCTTCTATTTAATATTCTTATCTCCCTCTTGAAATAAATGAGTTATTAGTGACTGATTTTAAAGATAATAATTTAAAGATGCAAATAGATAAGCTACTATAACCGGTGATGTGTCGTAAGAGCATTAAAATCTAACAAGAACAGCTATGCCTCCGCCAAGTCGAGCGTAAGGCAAACTGCCGTACCATATTTTCTTATACCATTTCGGCGTATTATTTTGTCTCTGTCGTGCAGCACTGGTATACAAGGTGTTAATTAAATAACTGAAAACCTCAGATACCCCAAATATAATTTTTCATTTTACAATACAATACAATACATAGACTCTTTATTGTACACCAGAAATAGTAAGCGATACAGAAAACAGATACACAGAGAAAAAATTACAAGATAAGAAATAAGTTTTAAGTTAGTTGATTGCGTTAAATTTTTGATACCTTCATTATTTTAAAAGATATTCGTGTGTAGTAATTCTAGTTCATTTCTAACTCTACACTCATGATTTGTATTTATCAGTTGCGTTTTGTCGTTTTTAGAAGGACATCAACCTCGCTAAAATATTTAATTGGCGCCTGTTGCAGTCGTATCTTTTAGACTAGGCATAATAAAAAAAGGGATCTAAAAACACAAACGCAACCTAATTTAAGACATGTTGTAATCGATTCTACTCTCTATTCTGAGCAAACTACTTTCTGGTTTTCAGTTGATGGGTCCCACTAAAAAACAGCTTTGCGGCCTGCCTTAAAATTATGCTGAGTGGGGCCCACTGTACTATTCGATGTTATTTTCATTCTTTCCATCTAATGTATTTTTATGTGTAAATAAATGTTTCTCTCTCTCTCTCTCTCTCTCTCTCTCTCTCAGTTATTTAATTAACACCTTGTATAAAGCTAATGGTAAACAAAGAACCCTTAAATTTCAAGATGATAGCTTCATTCGTTTGTAAGTTAGTGTTATAATATAACCTCACAAAATCTTAGTGTGAAATCTCATAAACAGGCAAGCTTAGAAGACAGATGAAAAAAGAGTGAAGTTGGCTAAAATATTGTCTTTTTTATAAATTAAGACAGCCGCAGAAATTACTGGCACTTGAGGTATCCTATCTTAGGCCTCTAGGTTGGCAACGCATCTGCAATACCCAATACCCTTGGTGTTGCAGATGTTTATGAGCAGTGGTGATCTCTTACCATCAGGAGACTCACTGGCTCGTTTGCCATTCAGTCGAATAAAAAAAATTAGGATTAAGTATCAACGTTTATACTGACATTAATACGATGTATTTCACAGAAAATTGGCATTCACGCGCCCAAAAATCAGCCTTTATCCCAAATGCCACCGCCGCAGGTTCAAAAAAAGCAGCAAGATTTGATGTATAACCTTTTTAGTGACAACAGTATGGAAAATGATCTTTCTTTTGATGTAAGTAACTGAAGAATCATTTTTTATTATCTGGCAATGCATGCGTATTGCGTATCCACTCTTACTTTTAATTGCAGTCGGAGGAAATAAATCGACGTTTCGATGCTGTGGCACGTGGAGAAGCGATGTCTCCGTTGACACTTAAACGACGAAAAGGTCCACCAGTTACTTTAGGTGGACTGAAGCCCTTGTCTGATGTAAGTGTTTGCTTGAGTCTTAACCTATTATAAAATTTGCCGGAATATGACATAAGTATATATTTTTATTTATTACAGAAAATCGAATTTGCCAATTCACAAGCACAAGTACCAGGGAGCAATAAAGGCAAACGCATATTCTTCAAAAGCAAGCGGTCTGATAATAAAGTAAAGAAATTTAAACATGAAGACTAATTGTTTTTTGTTTAGGCTTATTCACTTTAAAATAAGCATATGGAATCTGTTATTTTTTCTGTTCGCATTATTTTTAACTATCAATTATTTGAATTCTTAGTTAATATCAACATTTGTTCTTAGTTCTTAGTAATAAGTTATGTGAAATAAAAGAACTTGTTTGTGATTCTGTACGTTTTATTCTGTAGTTATTAAACAAACCAAATGCTGTGAACCTCTGTCGGTGTGCTGCCATGTCTGAAAAAGATTTTGGAAGAATATTTAAATAACGCTTAGAATATTAACTTAAATAATTTTACTTTAATGATCATTCATATAATTCAATTTTTAAAAATAGCAACGTTAGATTTAAATATGAAAAAACAGTTTTTTTGTAAAAACTAACTAAAAACTCAAGAGTTGCTCAAGAGCTTTCTTCGCTCTTGTTGTCAATACGCACCAACCCAACAAAGCAAAACGTCGTTACTCACAACACAACAGTGTGTCACAGTGACAGCTGGATACATTTGTTTGTGGTGATGTGATTGTTATTTACAACAAATAGTCGAGTTTTTGTTATTCATTGAACTAGTCTGATACTCTTACTAGTAAACCACCTGTGTTTTCCTGCATTTGCCTACAATGAACTGGTTACTTCAGTGAAAGTGGGTGAGGTTATCTATTGAGTGCCGAGGATGGATCGAAGCAAGATGCCGTCTTCCGGGCGCGGAGGCAAAAGCAAGGCGCCGCAGCACCCGCAGGACATCTTCGCGTTGGGCAGCAAGTCCACCGTGGTGGTTTCCCGCGACCAAGAAAAGAGGAATATACATAAACCCTCTAGTAGTGGTAAGCAGACTTATGTTTGAAATCATTCAATGGCTTAGATTAAGAGCAAGAGTCTTAAGAAGTTTCTTAGACTTATTGAATATTCTATGATCATCTCAAGATGGCTTTCCTCTGGAGATGTAGGATACAAGGGCTGTTTGAAAACTACCCGGTTATGGAAAAAAACACATTTTTTAGGTTGGGAAACAAAAAGAAATCGCATGGGGCGAAATCTGGAGAATAGGGGGGTTGAGGCAATAGTTTGTAGCTAATTTAGCCGTCACAACTCTGGACGAATGAGCCGGGGCGTTGTCGTGATGAAACAGTACTTCTTTCTTTTTTAAATGGGGTCGTTTGTCCTTCAATATAGCATCAAATTCAGCCAATAAATTGGCATAGTACTGCCCTGTTATCGTTTTTCCCTTTTCTAAGTAGTCAATATGTATAATACCCTGCAAATCCATGCAAAAACAAAAAACTGCAAAAACAGTTGCCATGACCTTTCCAGCTGATGAGATGGTTTTTGCTTTCTTTGGAGCAGGTTCACCCGGTAAAATCCACTGCTTCTTTCATTTCCGGGGTGTAGTGGTGAACCTACGTTTCGTCCATGGTCACGAAACGACGCAGAAACTCTCTGGGTTACGTTTGAACATGACCAAACACTGCTCCGAAGTAGTCAGTCAGTTCCGTTTTTGCTCCTCCGTGAGTCAAGCGGCACCCACCTCGCCGATACTTTCTTCATACCTAATTTTTCTTCTAATATGTGTTGTACCCTCTCGATTGAAATTTTTACAGCATCAACAATTTATCGAAGTTTAATTTGGCGGTCAGCTAAAACAATATTTTCAATTTTCTTAACCTTATTGTCTGTAGTCACCTCAATTGGCCGGCCTGGGCGATCCTCATCAAAGACGGTTGTTCGGCTCAGGCCTGAAATATCCGTTTTCCTAAAATGTATTTTTCGCAAAATGTCTGCTTTTCAGAATGTCAACACGTCTTTTGCATAATGTCAGCTTCTCAAAATATCAGCTATATAAAATTGCCTGTCTCCAAGACTGACAGTTTTTGTATAATGTTCGCTTTTCAGAAAGTGCTTATTCTCAAAATGTCTGCAACCTCAAAATATCCGCCTTCTTATAACGTTGGCATTCCAGAAAAGTCTCATTCCCAAAATGACTCTAATCATGGTCTTCAAATTTCATCTTAATCGGTACCGCGGTTTAGCCGTGAAAGAGTAACAGACAGACAGACTGAGTTACTTTCGCATTTATTAGCATTGATTTTAGTAAAAAACTAAACTACGAAAATGCCTTGGAAAATTGTTTTGAAAATAAAGCAGACATTATGGGAAAACAAACATAACAAGACTATAGCCTATTTAAAAAAGTGATCATAACGGGAAAGCAGAAATTATGGTAATGCTTAATATTATAGGAATGTAAATATTATGAATAGACGACTTCCTGAGATTGTACACATTTTAAATATCAGAC
Organism: Choristoneura fumiferana; assembly: GCF_025370935.1. NCBI lineage: Eukaryota > Metazoa > Arthropoda > Insecta > Lepidoptera > Tortricidae > Choristoneura > Choristoneura fumiferana. Next base: position 988,012 of record NC_133482.1, on the reverse strand, counting down.
AATTTGAGAAAGCTGACTAAATAGAAGTGCTAAACATTGTGAAAACGCAGACGTTTTGAGAATTGTACAATTTACGAAAACAGACATTTCAAGCCTGAGCCGGTTGTTCTCCCCCGCTTAAACTCGTTATACCAATATCTGACGGTTGTCATAGAAGGAGCACATTCATGGTAAACCGCTTGCATTCTTACTTTTATTTCATCACATGTTTTTCCTTCCAAAAACAAGAATCTAATTACAGACCGATACTGTTCTTTCTCCATTTTAACAATTTTAAGTTCACGCTTTCACTAAATCGCTGTCGAATGAGAAAAAAAAAACAAAAGAATGCAATTTTGGAAAGGTGGTATACTTATTTTTGTTTCAGAGAGTGACCTAGCAGTCTCTCATTCATGCTCCGTGTAAATATGTATGTCACTTAGTAGAATATGATATTAAATGTAGTTAAATACTAACAATTTGATAATAATATTATTATTGCATTACAACACTACCAACCATTAGCCTCTAATCTAACTATCTACACTAATGGCAAATCATAGCATAATCCTACTAATATTATAAATGCGAAAGTTTGTGAGTGAGTGAGTGAGTGAGTGAGTGAGTATGTTTGTTACTCTTTCACGCTGAAACGGCTGGACGGATTTGGATGAAATTTGGTATGTAGATAGCTGAACATCTGGAATAAAACATAGGCTACTTTTTATCCCGATATTCCCACGGGATAGGGATAAAATCTTGAACTAATAACCGCTGGGCTTAGGGCCCTGAAATTTGGTATGTAGATAGCTGAACATCTGAAATAAAACATAGGCTACTTTTTATCCCGATATTCCCACGGGATAGGGATAAAATCTCGAAATATCAACCGCTGGGCTTAGAGTCATGAAATTTGATAAGTAGGTAGCTGGACCTTTGAAATAACACATAGGCTACTTTTTATCCCACGGGATAGGGATAAAATCTTGAACTAATAACCGCTGGGCTTAGAGCCCTGAAATTTGGTATGTAGATAGCTGAACATCTGAAATAAAACATAGGCTACTTTTTATCCCGATATTCCCACGGGATAGGGATAAAATCTCTAAATATCAACCGCTGGGCTTAGAGTCATGAAATTTGATAAGTAATTAGCTGGACGTTTGAAATAACACATAGGCTACTTTTTATCCCACGGGATAGGGATAAAATCTTGAACTAATAACCGCTGGGCTTAGAGCCCTGAATTTTGGTATGTAGATAGCTGGAAATTATGGAATAAAACATAGCCTTCTTTTTATTCCGATATTCCCCCGGGATAGGGATAAAATCTGGAAACAACGAAATAACAACCGCTGGGTTTATAGTCATGAAATCTGGCAAGTAGGTAGCTGGACTTCTGGAATAACACATAAGTAGTCTACTTTCTATCCCGATATTCCCACGGGATAAAATGTTGAAATTTCAAACGCTGGGTTTAGTCTTGAAATTTTGGACAGTTGTTCGTGAGGAAACCTGCACAACCCTGCAAAGGTATTCAATGGTATGTGTGAAGTTCCCATCCCGCATTGGGCCCGCGTGGGAACTACGGTCCAAGCCCTCTAATTCTGACAGGACGCCTGTGCCCAACAGTGCCCAGCAGAACTAGGATAGGCTGGGATGATGATGATGATGATGTTCTTAACACAAAACCCTCAACCTACCATACCTAGGGATAAAATCTTGAAAAAACAACCGCAGGGCTTAGAGCCATGAAATTTAGTATGTAGGTAGCTGGACCTCTGGAATAACACATAGGCTACTTTTTATCCCGATATTCCCACGGGATTGGGATAAAATCTTGAAATAATAACCACTGGGCTTAGAGTCATGAAATTTAGTATGTAGGTAACTAGACGTCTGGAATAACACGTAAGGGACTTTTTAACTCGATATTCCCACGGGATACCTAGGGATAAAATCTCTAAATAACAACCACTGGGTTTAGAGCCATGAATTTTGGTATGTAGGTAGCTGGACCTCTGGAATAACACATAATCTATTTTTTACCCCGATATTCCATCGGGATAGGGATAAAATCTTGAAATATTAACCGCTGAGCTTAGAGTCATGAAATTTGGTATGTAGGAAGCTGGATGTCTAGAAAACACATAGATGACTTTTTGACCCGATATTACCACGGGATACCTAGGAATAAAATGTCGAAATAACAACCGCTAGGCTTAGAGGCATGAAATTTGGATGTAGGTAGCCGTATGTCTGGAATAACACATAAGTACGCTACTTTTATCCCGATATTCCCACGGGATAGTTTTGTAACTAAGGGACCCCATACATACCCGTATTATTATTATTATTATTTTGTATTTTTTTCTTTAATTGTATACTGTACTTTTTAAGTATTTTATTTTGAAAAAATGACTTTCTGCCAAGTTTCTTGCGGCGCATTCTTCTTGGCAATGATGGTCTTTCCGAAAGCGGTGGTAGTTTAAAAAATGAGATGTAAAAGTGCCCATTGCGGCCTATTTACTGAATAAATGATTTGAATTTGAATTTTGCATTTGAATTTGGATAGGGAAAAATTTTGAAACTTCAGCACTGGGTTTAGAGTCTTGAATTTTGTACAGTTATTCACAACACAACCTCAATGAAGACCACGATATAAATATTGGAAATTTCCAGGGGAATTTTGTAAAATCCCGAAAATTTCAATTGCAGCTACCACACCGAATAGTTTACGCGTGCGAAGCCGCGGGTAAAGCTAGTGCTAAATAAATTTGATAAGGTGACCCAGGGCTATTGTATCTGAGCCGTCTGATGGCGTCCTTATGACGCCATGTTGTTGTGTGTTGTGTGAAGACAGTCTTCTGGCAAACACAACGTAAAACAACGCCATCAGACGTCTCAGATACAATATCCCCCCCAGCAACATTAGCCCCGGGTCACATTACTTACTAATTATCTTTGCATTTTGTGATCATAAATTCCTCTCTTACTTGGATGTTGTGCAGGTGTGGAACGCAAACGTGAAGGATCAACCAGCTTTGGTCCTGCTCCTCCTTCCAAGAGGTCCAGGATTGGTTCTCCAGCAGAAGCTGTTGGAGGGACATCATTGGAAGTAGATCCTGTTGACTTGGTCCCAAATGTGCTACACGCCTTAGACACACATAACTCAGATAAATTGGTAAGACTTAGGTCATTGATGAAAAAGTGAAGATGAAGATGAATGCTGTGTGTAATAGGCTTTTGCAAAATTTTTTTTAGTTTCTATTTCTAAATTAGACCTGGGCCCTGGCAGACCTAGGTGGCGATAGTGGAATGAACTGGACTTCTTCTTGAAGGACTGGCCCTTGTATGCAGGGGACAGAGAGCAGTGGAAGTATTGGGGGGAGGCCTTTGCTCAGCAATGGGACAGAATAGGCTAACAATAATAATAATAATAACCTAATCCTAAGAATAAAAAAATAAATAAAGAGAATAAGGGGCTGTTTCACCATGTTAAATGTGATGCGTCTCCGTTTATTCGAACAAAACAAATAGAGACGGCATCACATTTAACCATCAGTTAACACTAATCAATGGATGGTGAAACAGCCCCTAATTTCTAAATTATGACCATACCAACGCCTCTCCTCACACAAAATATGTGTACTCATAAAAAATGTTTTTTAGATTTTTCAAGGTAGATAACTATTTTTTAAATCTTCATAGAGTTTATTAGATGTCATTAGTAGTAACAGCAACTGCCAGTATTATAATTACTTAGGTATAATTTAACAGAAAATAAAAAAAAGTTGAGTTTAAAGTTTTTTTTTATTTTATAACTTGTTCATCTTCTCCACAGCTTGGCCTTCTGACGGGCTCGATACGGCTCCTCAAGTCGCAACGATCCAAACCTGACCCTATCCTCTGCATGAGTATGCTGTACTTATGCAAGATCCGCCCCAACATGTTCTCTCATGATGTGGTAACTCAAAGTCTCTGTACGCTGCTGAAGAGGGAACAGGGAGCTGCATTTAAGAGCAAAGGGAACCCGTTAGTCTTTGTGCTGGCCTGCAATATGCTGTACGCTGGACACAGGGATAGCAATAATTGGCCAGACACTTTTATAAAGGTGAGATAGTTTGTGTTATACTTGAGAATTGACAATTCAATATTATAATAAGTGCATCTGACTTATGTCAATTTTCTTTAACAGAATTTGATATTTTTAGTGGCGATTCGATTTGTAGCATTCGAACATAGCGGATGTAGACCATATCTAATTTTGCTATTTCTGTTTCTTTGGCTAGTTGAAGTATAATTTTGATAGTGTTTTATGCAGCGATTTACCTTAACAGTGAAGAGTGATCCCAAAATTCTATATTGCTCTCGTGTCTAACATTTTTAATGCGCAAGTGGTCTACACGTGGTTTCTGGAATTTTACTATCAAGTGCAAAAACTACAATCACCGTACAACGAGCCTCTCAAAGAGAGTTTACCTCGACACTGGCGAAATTGTCCTATTAATTAGGACAGAACAGCCATATTTTTAAAGAGAAGAAGAGAAGATTTTAGTGGCATCTGGTAGTTCTGTAGCCATGTTAGAGTCACCAGCACCAATATCTGACACAAGAAACTGAAAAAATATTAAATATTTGATATGACTCTATTTCTAGGGTCGGTAGGATGTGTTGGTTATTTGTGTACAATGCTGTAGCAGTTGAGTCTAAATGCTTTTTTGCATAGATTTCATTAAATTTTTCCAATGCTATATTTTAATAACAATCCCTGTTTCATTCTTTGTATGGATCAAATATGGGTAGTAAGACAGAGTAAGACCATGATTAGTTGATTATGATTACCTTTAGTGAGCTTAAGTTGATGATTTGCTTACATTTGCTTACAATGAGGGCTATTGCGTATGAATTCGCCGCTAGAGGCGCTAGTGTAGCGTGAGGTCTCCGAAATGTCAAATCTCATAGTTTTTGGGTGAGCTTCGCGGGTTTATTTGTAATTAGAATAATTTTGTGAATATTTTGCATTACCTGAAATTAATTATGGCAAAGATGCGTTCCGGGGCAATGAATGTCTGTGTTTTGAGACAGTTTTATCTTTAGGAAACCTTTGTCCTCCCTTTTTTCTGAACAAAACGGGGACTATGCAACACTGTGGCATGCTCGATATTTTTATGGTACGGTTTTAAGGTGTATTAAATATGATTTTAATCTAAACTTTGTTTTTACACCCGTAATAACAGACTTTGAAAGCCACACTTAAAAACCTTACGCAACAGTGCGCCATCTAGTGAGACAAAAAACGATAGCCCTCATTACAAGGGCTGATAATATCTGTTGCTATTGGTTGTAAATAGGTGTACATAGAAGACGCTCTGAACGAACGCTGGTGGGTGGAGTGTTCATGGTGCAAGTGCCTGGTGGAGAACATAGTTACGGCATTCAGCACCAAGCAGCCACCGCCGCATCTTATACCCTCCGACAACACGCTTGGTCAGTAATAAGACTAATATTATAAATGCGTAAGTTTGTGACTGCGTATGTGTGTATGCGTGTGTGTTCGTATGTGCGTGCGTGCGTGCTAACGTGCGTGTGTTTTTGTGTGTGTATCATCAATATTCCTAAAATGTGTACACATATTTGACAAGATTGTACAATCTTATTTATCAAGAAATACCATGCCCTGCCATTTTATCTCATATCAAAAATATACAAGGTATTAGAAGCGAAATACGCTTGCTCAAGGAAATGTACCTAAAATTTAAAATCCCGTGGCTATACGCTCCGGAGGCGTCATACTAAGTAGGCTACCGGGAATCAAACTACAATTGCTTTTGTATTTTTTTTAAACTTCTTAAGACTGCATTAGCTGACAACATGGCTATTTCGTCTAATTAAAGGGCCGTATTTCAGGAGGGACCATGTCGCCGTCCGGTTCCGGCTCGCCGCTGATGGGAAGTACGGACGATGACCCGGACAATACGGATCTCGAGTACACCGTGTATCCTAGGTAAGAATTAAAGCAATTGTGTTGTGACGTGATCTGAGACTAAATTGTCTAACGCTCTGACATTCACGATCGCATTCTCCATCTCTTTCTACCCTCGTCTTATACCGTGTGACAGAAAGAAGTGATGAAAACTATTGTAATATTGGTTTTTTGGAATCTTTTTTTTGTATTTTTTATTTCAATTCCAAATTGTTACTTTTACGGTCATCCCGTAAAACCTAAATTGAAAATACAAACTGAAATATAGATGCACAGAAAAACCAGAAAAATAAGACCAACACTGGGAATCGAACCGAGGTCCTCGGTATTCCGTACCGCGTGCTATACCGCTACACCACTGTTGGTCAACGGCACAACACGAATTTCCCCTACGCACCACATATCTCAGCTTGTTTGTTTCTTATTTAGCCACTTAAGCAGTGACGAAGTGAGTGAGTGAAAACTATTGTGATTATTAATAATAATAATAATAGTAATAAAAGATATTTATTTAATAGTTTGTTTACAAATTCTACATAGGCACATAACAAATAATAAGTACAATCAAACTATCAAAAGGGAAATCGACTCAGCTTATGCCTGCGCCTTGCAGAACAAAGTCCCTTGGCTAACAGACGCTGTTTTTCAGCCGCCCCCATAAACCATAACCCTAATAAATACCATCAATACACATGCGCATTTTTTTTTCATTAGTGGATTTGGTACGCGGCTCAGGCTGCGTCTCCACGAGATGTACAGTGCAAGGATGTCTTGCAAGGAATGTGTTTTTTATGAACCAATAGAACCGCTTTATTTACCTATCCCCACTGATGTGCGTGTCAGCTCTAGTGGAAACAGCTGAGCGGACCGAGGATAGGTAAATGAAGCGTTTCTATCTATAATATAAAAGTGAACCGCCAGAACGGGACAAAAAAACGAGACAGAGCAGGAGGGCGCTCTACAACACTATTTCGACACGTTTCTCCCAAACAACGTATTATTTCTCTGGAATTTTAAAGCAATTCGATTCTTTGACCTTGGGATTCGCGAAAAACTTGAGAAAATATGATATTGGGTGTGTACATTTTGTATATTAAGCAAAATAAAATCACAAGTTCGAATTTCGAGCCAAAAACCAGCGATCTATTATCTATGCCAGTGTTGCCATTCAGAAAAAAAGAAATCTATTCATTATCCTGCATTGCAGTCTGTAAAGCTCTTTACCCATTCATTGTCGCGCGCCAGATTACGCTGAGCTTAGGTCATGAAATTTGGTATGTAGATAGATGGATGTCTGAAATAACACATAGGCTTCTATTATTCCAATATTCCCACGGGATAGTTGTTCTTAACACAACACCTCAATGAAGATTACGATATAAATTTTGGGTTTTCCCACAGGATTTTTGTAAAATCCCGGAATTTCAATTGTAACTACCAGATCGAATAGTGTACGCGTGCGAAGCCGCGGGTAAACTCTAGTTGGTTCATAAAAAACATTCCTCTCAACATATTCTTAACAAACACAACATATTCTTATTAACAAAACGTATGAACTCAAAACACCAAAAAGCAAAACAAAACTCAAGCTTGACTACAATAAAGTTGATTTCAGAATGGCATTTTGTGTGGCTTAGTATGTTTTGTTGCGTTGGTAGGACTTTTAACTTTTACCAGTAAATTTTAGAGTGTATTTTGGATTTGGTTTTGCATTTAGTATTTAAATATGGCGTGATTCAGGGTGGCAACGTGAAAATAATCAAGTAGAAGAAATCTTTTTGCATTGTGATAAGGTTGTATTTTGCGTACCGCACATCTCTGGTCGAAACGCAGCCTTAATTGTGTGTGACAGGTACTCGAGCAGCTACGAGACTGTCGAGGCTCTGGTGCTGGAGGCCATAAAGGAGCAGATCCAGCGGCGCGCCGCGCCCGACGCCATCGGGAAGGGGTTCCTCAAGCTGCTCTCGGCCACCTGCGGGTTCCCTGAGGTCAGTACACGCTGAAACACTTGCGGACATTCTCGCGACAAGCGACTCGCGAGACCATTTTGCTGATACGCTCTTAGTCTGCAAGGACCTGATGATACTTTTTACATTACAATTAGAAAATAATTAACCAAAACTTTGAAAAAGCATATTATATAAAGTAGGTATAGGCTGTAAATCGAACCCATTTTTCATCTCAGTTTGTGGCGCGTGTTTCATGTATCTATTTAAAAATTACATGTAAAATTTTCATACATTTAAACCGTGCCTATTTGCGTCATTCACTATGTGTCAATACGTGGTTACGATAGAGTAATACGAGATCGATCATATCCAAAATATATCACTAGATTTGTGATCGCATCTGCAGCTTTAGCCGTGGCAGTGGCGAGGTAACAGTTGGGCGTGTTCCCCAGATCCGCATGATCTCTGCGTCGCGGCTGGAGGCGTGGCTGCACTCGGGCAAGCTGTGGCGCGCGGCGCAGGAGCTGCTGGCGTGCGTGTGCGTGAACGCGGACGCGTGCGGGCCCACCGCCGCCCGCGACCACGAGGTGCTGGCGCAGCTGGCCCGCATGCGGCTCAAGACCAAGCCGCTGCAGCTGGCGTACCAAGCCTGCCTCAGGTACTAACTCTGTTCAGTGCGGGCCCACCGCCGCCCGCGACCACGAGGTACTGGCGCAGCTGGCCCGCATGCGGCTCAAGACCAAGCCGCTGCAGCTGGCGTACCAAGCCTGCCTCAGGTACTAACTCTGTTCAGTGCGGGCCCACCGCCGCCCGCGACCACGAGGTGCTGGCGCAGCTGGCCCGCATGCGGCTCAAGACCAAGCCGCTGCAGCTGGCGTACCAAGCCTGCCTCAGGTACTAACTCTGTTCAGTGCGGGCCCACCGCCGCCCGCGACCACGAGGTGCTGGCGCAGCTGGCCCGCATGCGGCTCAAGACCAAGCCGCTGCAGCTGGCGTACCAAGCCTGCCTCAGGTACTAACTCTGTTCAGTGCGGGCCCACCGCCGCCCGCGACCACGAGGTGCTGGCGCAGCTGGCCCGCATGCGGCTCAAGACCAAGCCGCTGCAGCTGGCGTACCAAGCCTGCCTCAGGTACTAACTCTGTTCAGTGCGGCCCACCGCCGCCCGCGACCACGAGGTGCTGGCGCAGCTGGCCCGCATGCGGCTCAAGACCAAGCCGCTGCAGCTGGCGTACCAAGCCTGCCTCAGGTACTAACTCTGTTCAGTGCGGGCCCACCGCCGCCCGCGACCACGAGGTGCTGGCGCAGCTGGCCCGCATGCGGCTCAAGACCAAGCCGCTGCAGCTGGCGTACCAAGCCTGCCTCAGGTACTAACTCTGTTCAGTGCGGGCCCACCGCCGCCCGCGACCACGAGGTGCTGGCGCAGCTGGCCCGCATGCGGCTCAAGACCAAGCCGCTGCAGCTGGCGTACCAAGCCTGCCTCAGGTACTAACTCTGTTCAAAACACTCAATTCTTTAAGAGCGTTTATACCTGCTGCGCTGGCAACGTTGCATTTTTGTTAGTTTTTCTCGATTTTCATAAAAATTGAATGAAAATTAATAATGTTGTCTGATAGAACACTTCTTAATATATAAGTAAATGTGTCTACTCCAATAATTATTCATTATAGATTTTATTTTCTTTAAAACGGTCATAAACATTAATTCGTTTTTAGGAATATATAAGTTTATCTCGAATTATTATGGGAGTAGACACATTAACTTATATATTAAGAAGTGTTCTATCAGAAAACATTTTTAATTTTCATTCAATTTTTATGGAATAATCCAGAAATTATATTATTACTAGGTTCAAATTTCGTCACGTATTCTTTTAATTAACTTGTGTGGGTGATGATTTATTTGTTTACACAAACAAATAAATAGTTCGGACATTCTTCGATGGGATTTTGTTTGGCAATGTGTATCTACAGTTTAATACATCAGTGGTCGTACTTATGGAAAATCTGACGTATATTCCCAGCCTTAATTATTATCACAAACACTTTAAAAATAATGTGCCAGTGACAGAACTTGGGACCGACTACGTATGTCTGTCTCATAATCAAAGAAATTAGACCTAAAGGGCCCCATATATACCTACGGTACGATTCGTCTGTACGATCGATCTGACGAAAATCGACGAATCGTACCGTGTGTGGGGCCCTTAAGAGGTCACAATGGAGAACGAAATGCAAACGACACGTGATGGCGTCACACTAACACCACTTTGATGTGATGACTTTGACATGTTTACTTCGCAACGCCATTATATACTTAGTAATTTATTAAAGTTTATATTTATTATACTCGATAATCCGAATTTCCGCCTACAAGTTGTCGACTCGGATTGACTAATTTTTACGCTCTTCAATTTGATGTGCATTTCGTGCGAGTCTGCCGTAGACCGGTACGAAATTATTAATATAGATATTTAGCCTATAACTGTGTCCCACTGCTGGGCAAAGGCCTCTCCTCTTGACTGCCACATCTCCCTATCCAGAGCTATATTTGGCCACTCACCCAGTTCCGCGTCCAGGTCATCTCGCCATCTCCGCCTCGGCCTGCCTTGCCGTCGGTGCCCGTCATATGGTACCCACCATGTGGCTTTGTGCGCCCATCTTTGTGGGTGCATCCGGCAGACATGCCCGGCCCAGTCCCACTTAAGTTTGGCTGTCGCTTTTCCATCATCAGCTATTCGAGTCTTGGAGCGCAATATGGTGTTCCGGATACGATCAGTCCTTTTTGCCCCTAATATGCTGCGCTCCATAGCTCGTTGGCAAACCTTCAGTCTGGATTTCTGATTCTCAGTCAAAGACCATGTTTGCGCACCGTAGGTTAGGACAGGCAATACACACATGTCAACGAGTTTAAGACAGTTCATCCACAATTAATCCAGAAAAACTAACAAAAATGCAACGTTGCCGCAGCTCAGCAGGTATAAACGCTCTTAAATTACTCCAGAAAGTTCCAGCAGATAGAAGGATAATCCTGTGTAATATTGATCTGATATGTTACGCAGGGAGATGATCTCGGACAGCCCGGCGCTCCTGCGCAGCGTGGTGACGCACACGATCTACAACGAGCTGTCCAACGTGCGCTCGCCCAACAACATGGCCGTGCTGTGCGCGCTCATACAGGCGCAGCCCACCGCCGTGCCCGCCGCCATGGCCGACACTTACCAGGTCGGACGCTCGCCACGCCACCTAAACTAACCGTCAACTCTGCGTCTCTAGAAATTGAAATTGATCAATGATCACCTTACGATGTGGCCTGATAAAACTTATCTTTTAAACGTCAACGCTTTATATAACAATAGCAAAAATTTTGATTCTTGTATGTATGGCCTGTGCCCAGCAGTGGGACGTATATAGGCTGGGATGATGATGATGATGATGTATAGCACATCCTCGCCAATCCTTACTTTTTCCACCGAAAATGCAATTTCAATCATCGTCTCGCCCCATCTTGTTTCGCCCCACCAGTGGAAAAGCAACTTATAATATGACTGAGAGATTGACAGAGAGAGAGATGACGCAGATAGCTGAATTAAATATTGTGGGTTCTTCGATACGAGCTAGCAGATGATAATTTTCACCCGAGAAATTGAAGGGTTTCGGTTTTGAGTAATTTGGCCGCGCAGAGCTCGAATGGAATTATTCGTGTTGCCACTGTATTGGTTGTTGTTTCCAGGAGTTGGTGCTGCGCCAAGAAGACTACCTGCGGCCGCTGCGCGCGCTGAGCCGCGAGTGCGTGCGTGCGGCGCGCGCCGACGCGCAGGCGCTGGTGCCGCTGGCGCGCGCGCTGGCCGCGCCGCCGCCGCACGACCCGCCCCCGAGTAACCCCCCCCCCCACTGGCGGCACTGCCCACTACCTGCGGCCGCTGCGCGCGCTGAGCCGCGAGTGCGTGCGTGCGGCGCGCGCCGACGCGCAGGCGCTGGTGCCGCTGGCGCGCGCGCTGGCCGCGCCGCCGCCGCACGACCCGCCCCCCGAGGTAACCCCCCCCCCCACTGGCGGCACTGCCCACTACCTGCGGCGCTGCGCGCGCTGAGCCGCGAGTGCGTGCGTGCGGCGCGCGCGCGACGCGCAGGCGCTGGTGCCGCTGGCGCGCGCGCTGGCCGCGCCGCCGCCGCACGACCCGCCCCCCGAGGTAACCCCCCCCCCCCCACTGGCGGCACTGCCCACTACCTGCGGCCGCTGCGCGCGCTGAGCCGCGAGTGCGTGCGTGCGGCGCGCGCCGACGCGCAGGCGCTGGTGCCGCTGGCGCGCGCGCTGGCCGCGCCGCCGCCGCACGACCCGCCCCCCGAGGTAACCCCCCCCCCCCCCACTGGCGGCACTGCCCACTACCTGCGGCCGCTGCGCGCGCTGAGCCGCGAGTGCGTGCGTGCGGCGCGCGCCGACGCGCAGGCGCTGGTGCCGCTGGCGCGCGCGCTGGCCGCGCCGCCGCCGCACGACCCGCCCCCGAGGTAACCCCCCCCCCCCACTGGCGGCACTGCCCACTACCTGCGGCCGCTGCGCGCGCTGAGCCGCGAGTGCGTGCGTGCGGCGCGCGCCGACGCGCAGGCGCTGGTGCCGCTGGCGCGCGCGCTGGCCGCGCCCGCCGCACGACCCGCCCCCGAGGTAACCCCCCCCCCCCCCACTGGCGGCACTGCCCACTACCTGCGGCCGCTGCGCGCGCTGAGCCGCGAGTGCGTGCGTGCGGCGCGCGCCGACGCGCAGGCGCTGGTGCCGCTGGCGCGCGCGCTGGCCGCGCCGCCGCCGCACGACCGCCCCCCGAGGTAACCCCCCCCCCCCCCACTGGCGGCACTGCCCACTACCTGCGGCCGCTGCGCGCGCTGAGCCGCGAGTGCGTGCGTGCGGCGCGCGCCGACGCGCAGGCGCTGGTGCCGCTGGCGCGCGCGCTGGCCGCGCCGCCGCCGCACGACCCGCCCCCCGAGGTAACCCCCCCCCCCCCCACTGGCGGCACTGCCCACTACCTGCGGCCGCTGCGCGCGCTGAGCCGCGAGTGCGTGCGTGCGGCGCGCGCCGACGCGCAGGCGCTGGTGCCGCTGGCGCGCGCGCTGGCCGCGCCGCCGCCGCACGACCCGCCCCCGAGGTAACCCCCCCCCCCCCCACTGGCGGCACTGCCCACTACCTGCGGCCGCTGCGCGCGCTGAGCCGCGAGTGCGTGCGTGCGGCGCGCGCCGACGCGCAGGCGCTGGTGCCGCTGGCGCGCGCGCTGGCCGCGCCGGCCGCCGCACGACCCGCCCCCGAGGTACCCCCCCCCCCCCCACTGGCGGCACTGCCACTACCTGCGGCCGCTGCGCGCGCTGAGCCCGCGAGTGCGTGCGTGCGGCGCGCGCCGACGCGCAGGCGCTGGTGCCGCTGGCGCGCGCGCTGGCCGCGCCGCCGCCGCACGACCCGCCCCCGAGGTAACCCCCCCCCCCACTGGCGGCACTGCCCACTACCTGCGGCCGCTGCGCGCCGCTGAGCCGCGAGTGCGTGCGTGCGGCGCGCGCCGACGCGCAGGCGCTGGTGCCGCTGGCGCGCGCGCTGGCCGCGCCGCGCCGCACGACCCGCCCCCGAGGTAACCCCCCCCCCCCACTGGCGGCACTGCCCACTACCTGCGGCCGCTGCGCGCGCTGAGCCGCGAGTGCGTGCGTGCGGCGCGCGCCGACGCGCAGGCGCTGGTGCCGCTGGCGCGCGCGCTGGCCGCGCCGCCGCCGCACGACCCGCCCCGAGGTAACCCCCCCCCCCACCACTACGGTACTGGCAGCTTTTATCTATCCTGCGTAAGCGACACTGATCTTGAGGTCGTAAAAAAAGCGGGATTTAAGCCAATTGTTAATTTACAGATTCGCGAGCGCGCGTTCAACTCTATCGCGGACCTGTTCTGCTGCCTGTGCCTGGTCACGGCGTCCCACAGCAAGCACCTGCCCGAGTACCGGCAGCAGCTTTGCGTGATCCAGTGCGCCGCGCTGGGCTGGCTGCTGGACACGGCCGCCGCCGTCTACCGCCCGCCCAGGCACGACTTCCAGCTGGCGCTCAACAAGGTACCGCCTTAGCCTGCCAGTGCCGTGTCATTCCTGGTGTGGGGAGTGGTAGCACGCTACTGCGGCGCAAACTAGCGCTGCCTACCCTGAAATTAACCCAATGCACGCCTAAACCTGGCACAGTCTTCCCTAGCAAGCACCTGCAAAAGTACCGACGGGGCCGCGGAGCTGTTAGCACTTTTAGTAAAAGAGTCATCAATCTCCACATACAATCAGCAGACTGAAAACGATCAGGCGAAAAGCACAAAATAAGACCTCGGATCCGTTTAACAAAGCTATTTATTAAAAAAAATAAAAATTCAAGATATTTTAGCGTCACAATTAGCTATGTCTTTTATCAACTCGAGCATTTATAAAACCCTCGCCTTCGGCTCAGACCTGATTCGCCACTCGCCTGTCTAGATAATGTTCGTGGAACCGGCAGACACGTACAGCAAGCCGGACAACTGGCCGCCGGAGTCGGAGCGCGCGCTGACATACCGCCTGTGCTGCGAGACGCCGCTGCCGCAGAACACTCTGCTGCGCGTCATCTTCATCGGCCTGGCTAAGGTCACTTCACAATCTTTTTTTAATCTAGCTATCAATTTTGTTTTCTTATTTTTACGTTTTTCCCGTTACATATCGCCACTAGGTACTTTGCCAAGAGCTCGTATCTCAAATTAATACGAGTGCGTCAACAAATTGACCCATGAAAAAAAGCATTGACTATACTATAGGTATGTTATGTTTCAAATTCTACAGAGACGAACAGTGGCAAACGCAAATATTTTAAGGTTACAACGAAATTTTCCCATCTAATCTTGAAATATTACAAAATCTTTTACTTTGCCGTTTCCCATGCCATCAAAGATAAGAAAATCATAGACCCCTTGATGCTTAAGAAATACTTGAACGGTGTCTTACTAGCTCCCTTACATTGTAACTAATGTTCTCACACTTCACTGTTCATCACACAGGAGATCCCTGTAGGTCCGGCTGAGACTTTCGAGCTGGTGGAACAGCTGGTGCGTCGCGCATGCGCGCTGCCGCCCGATGACGCGCCGCTGCCAGTTGACAAACTAGAGTTGGCTGACTATGTATTTCAACTATGTCAGTTCACCCCGCCCGACAATATCACATTGCCACCTGGGTAAGTCCAAAGTGGTGTTTCGTCACCTTTTGTCGGTTTCTAACTATAAATAATAAATACCTACTCAAAAGTTAACTGACCGTGTTCTTTTAGAGGGAGAAGTTTGTTTATTTCTGACTTTTTTGGATTATCAAAGAATTTACTTACATACAAGCACCATTAGCGCAGTTTTGTCACGGTTGATTGCATTTTCGTGAACTTTAGCGCAGCTTTCCATATGCCGCCAAAGTGAGGCACGTAAGGAGTATCGAAGTACGTACATTTTCGGCTAATCTAGCTTGCCGTAGCCTATTGCATCTTAATTTACCTTTAAATATGTTTAAAATTTAGCTGATGATAGCGATAAATTTTTGGTACATATCTGTGTATAAATAAAAATGAATCGTAAAGTGTGTGCTAAGCGCAAAATTCGGGAAGCGGCTGGACCGATTTCGCTAATTATTTTTTAGTTGTGTTCGTTATTGTCAGGACAAGGTTTTTATGGAAGAAAATTTAGAAAACTTACAAGGGCGGCGAAGACGCGGGCAACAGCTAGTTCTTAAATATTTATGATTTTTCAAATACAGCTTCGAAACGTAAAACCACTCTCTTGTGCCAGGTACACTGCGCCGCCGTTGGCTATCACGTCTCTATACTGGCGCGGCTGGATTCTTCTGACTATGTTGGCGGCGCACAACCCGCAGGGCTTCGCGGAGCGCGCCGCCGCCACCTACCCCACGCTAAGGGCGCTCATAGAGACCTGCATCACCAAGTAAGTCGAAGCAGGCGTCGAAGGACGTGCCAATTAACGAAATTTGCCGGAGTAATTTATTTTTGAGTCACTTCGGATTGTGATACGACTTTGATCTTTATAGTGCTGCTTACAAAGATAAATAGGAGAGTTTTTCATTCTAGCGAAAGGACAGTAGCTTTTCTTGGAGTGTTTTGGCTATCCAAGTAATTCTAATTATTCTATAGCTTTTCTTTTAAGCCCACCCCTCCCACAGGTCTGATTTTTTGAAGACCACTTTGCAGAGCGTTAGCCAGAATGATCGCGCAATATTCATCAGAACGTTTGGCTGTACGATTAACTCTAATCGTTAACTAATTTGACAAAATTGAAATCGGCGAATACTCGATGTTCTGTTACAATCAGCATTTGAATATTTTTTTGTTTGTTTCGTTCCCAGTAAGCCGAGTGTGGAATGGGCAAACAACGCTGCCGAAGCGGAACGATTAGAAGCAGAACGCGCCGCCGTGTTGCAACTAGAAACGCACTTAGCCGCCGCCAGCAATGCCAAACTGCCCATCACTGAGCACAATTCGCGTTTGCTCAGCCAGGTCAGTATTACTACGGAGCTGGAAAAATAAGGCGCGCCTATTATCAGTTGTATGGTTCTAAATGAGAGTTTTCTGTCAGCTCACAACTCTGGACCCGTTGGGGCCGGCGCGCAAGCCGCCGCAGTCGATCCTGGAGAGCCTGCAGCAGACGAGTACGGCGCTGCGGCTGGGTCGGCTGCTGTGCCGCCAGCCCGCGCTGCTGCTGGAGCTGGTGGAGCGACACGGCACGCGCCGCGCCATGCCCTGGCTGCACCAGCTGCTGCGACACGCCAGCTGGAGCTCAGGTAACACTGCGGCTGGGTCGGCTGCTGTGCGCCAGCCCGCGCTGCTGCTGGAGCTGGTGGAGCGACACGGCACGCGCCGCGCCATGCCCTGGCTGCACCAGCTGCTGCGACACGACCAGCTGGAGCTCAGGTAACACTGCGGCTGGGTCGGCTGCTGTGCCGCCAGCCCGCGCTGCTGCTGGAGCTGGTGGAGCGACACGGCACGCGCCGCGCCATGCCCTGGCTGCACCAGCTGCTGCGACACGACCAGCTGGAGCTCAGGTAACACTGCGGCTGGTGGCGCGCCATTCATATATGCGATATCTATCCATTCGGACCACTCAAAACTATATTGCCACGGCCTTATTACGTCGGATTAAATGTTACATATTTTTGAACCATTGAATAAGTTTATACTTTTACTATCGCGTATCAAGCTGACTTAAATTGAGAAACAATCCGATTAACACGTGCTTCTACGTATGTCATATACATTAGATACACCTGAAAACATTACCTGCACTTATTTGCAAATACTCGCCCGCAAGCCCACAATATTTTTCATCGTTCTAGACACTCAACACTGATAGTGGCCAGCAGCTATCTTACGTTAGGCTAACGCTAGTGATATCACAACTGTACTTCAGTTCAACTTCCTTCGTTTCCTCGCCCTCAAATCGCTTCCTTCTCACTTTGGCCACCATCCTCGCCCTATAAAGATATCTTGTTGTTTAATTCCTATATCTTGTTACTATTTTCATGTTATTTTGACGACCCGATGGGCAAGTGGTTAGAGAACCTGACTACGAAGCTTGAGGTCCCGGATTCGGTTCCCGGGCGGGGCAGATATTTGTATGAATAATACGAATGTTTGTTCTCGGGTCTTGGATGTTTAATATGTATTTCAGTATGTATTTATCTACATATGTATGCTTATCCGTTGCCTAGTATTCATAGTACAAGCTTTGCTTAGTTTGGACGAGGTCAATTGGTGTCAAGTGTCCCATGATATTTATTTATTTATTATGTTAATCGGACAATAAAAAACATCGTATTTCAAAATGTCTTTATTATTATTAAGCTCAAGTTTATAAACTTCTATTACAAATTAAAAAATCATCTACATATGTCACATGTATAAGGAAACAACTAAAGAGTCATTATTGTAAATTATGTGATTTAATTTTAATGATTAACAGTTTTTCCCTTTTTTTTTACTCAGTATCTGAATAAGGCCAATGATACATATCATATTTTATTTAATAAAGATTCTAATTAGCACTAACCAAAAAAAGAACAATAGGTACATCTAACATGTGTACTTAAAAATTACACAGAAAAAAAATCTCAACTTTTCGAGCAATGACACCCCATTTCTACATATACCTACAATGTTAAAACCTTTTGGCATATCACTATCCCTGGAAGTGAGAGTATTCAATCCTCAACTTATTTTGAAAGGTTTAGTCTATCTCATTCATTATACGTGCTGAAGAATAACGCCATCCAGTTCCGTAAAGAAGTTATGGAACTATATCGTCCTCCAAAATACTTCTTCGTCGCCGACGCCAATACTCCGCCCACAGCACTCTGTGGCCCTTCATACACGAGAAAAACAACACTATCGCTATTATATGCAATAATGTTACAATACAAATTGAATTTATCACTACGTGATTGTTCTTAAACACTATCTCAGCTACAACGACCGGCATGAACGTAGAAATACCAGAAGTAATACAAGCTGCTGTACACAGAATTATCTTTTGACATAGAGCCTTTTTGCACTCCATACATCGCAACGCTAAATTTATCAAAGTATACAACACTCTCAAATATAACCCACCTGTCGCCAACAAATTCAAAAATAATCCTGCACAAGTGAATATTTCAATGCATTCAGAGTCTATTTTCAATGGGATAGACACTGTAAATAAGATAGACACTTCCACAACAGGTAATAACCAAGCGTATATGTTAACAATCAAATATCGACGCTTTATGCTACTATTGAATACCTTCACAATGTCCATGTAAAACATAACTGTTGTCACTAACATCCAGTGGCACATCACTATTCTTGAAAGCATAAAAGCGAAAATAATTACAATGCTGTGTGTCTCGGTCTGTGAGCGCACGTTGTTTACTACGAAGTAGCATGTCATCGTCGCGGCGCACACGAAGAAGAAATTGATGAACACGTAGTTCTGGAACTTTCTCCATTTTGCTAGAACGATCCAGGATACCACGCCGAATATGGAACACGCGATGCAGAGCACAACGCAAATTGCGAACAGGACTAATACAGTGAACTTCACGTTTAAATGTATGAGTAGGAGACTGGTGTTGTTTTTGGTAGACATTGTCGTTAGAGGCAGGCAAGTTTAAATACACATGGCTTGTTGTAATACTTCACGAATTATTGTCATTGTCAATATTTTTGGTCGTTCGCATGAGCCATCTTCGTTATACTTTCCCAAAGTGAATCGAAAGATTATATTCCGCAGGTAGACACAAATATATATTCGTTACTTCCTCAACCGTACCAAGTATCTGTAGTACAGAGAGCTTGTGTTATTTCTCAGTTTTTTTTTAAAGACATGAAGAAAGAGCGGCCGATAGTTAATGACACCAGTCACCTACTAAGTAATATGAAAGTGTAAGGTGCTGCATTAACAGAGTCATTCTCAGTTCAACCACAGCGAGTCATAGGGAATTCATACTGAATAATACTAAGCAATCAGGAACGTCGCTTTTTTCTGTTTATGACGGATTTTCCTGTCTGGTTTATAGGGAAAAAAACTTAACCGGTAACTTACCCATGATTAATTTTTTGTTTCATAATAAAATATAAGGAACTAATTGGTTGCATAATTTTACACCCGTGACCAAGACACACTTTGTGTACACGGTGCCTTGGTCACGGTCACCCTGTATGTGTACAGGGTGTCTTCCAGAATATTTGAGGTTAGTGGGTCAGTTTGACTGAACGCCTGTGAAGGTTTTTCACCGAATTTATTGACTCATAGTGTAGTCACGCCGAACGATTATTTTGTATTCTATTTTTTTACTATACGCAGTGGTACCAAACGATGATACTTTACTTAAACAGGTGGTAGTGTTGCTTAAACTGAACAACTTTCTCCAGTCTCTCTCTTTCTAGAAAGGCGAAAAATTGATAAATAACTTATAGGTATTACGTTTGATATTCGTAGCTATTTAATAGCATAAGTAAAAATGAAAAACTTGCAATTTTTATAATTTATTCTTCATAATGTGGTATGTTAGAGTTATGGAATTCGAGTCCTGACGTTTGTAGAATCGTGGTTGGACTGTTTGACATACTTTATTAATAACAATTTGTTTTAGTTATTCATCAATCAAACAATATTTAAAATACCAATCCAGGAAGGTCATATTTCTTAAGATTAAGGCAATCTACGCGTCGCGCGCATACTGATTCGCTGTGCCCTGCGCCGGCGCTCGTACTCCGCCCACGCTTCGCGATGATCCTTCATCGACAAGAAGAACACTATAATACAGATTATATTCAACAAACTAACTATTCGCACAATATTACGCAGTACAAAATCTTTCTCAAAAATCAAGTCAACTATTATCACAGGCAAGAACGACGTTATACCCGACGTTATGCACGCAGCTGTCGATAAAATAATCTTCTGCCAAATATTTCTTTTGGCCTCAATACAGCAGATCTCCAACTCTGACATACTTCCTACGAGAGTGTACAAAACTCTCAGGTAAACAAGTGTACTTGCCAACAGCATCACGCACACGACACCGTTTGTGAAGTACTCCACACTCAATTGTAGTTTCTCAGCGGCTGTGAACACGAGGGCTACTTCCACTGGCGGCACCAACCACACAAATACGTTGGTGTACAAATACTTGCGCTCCACGTGAGTGTTGAACACTTTCACTATATCCATGTAAAACATCACCGTAGCCACCAGCATCCAGTGGCTCATCATGATCCTGGACATCACAAACGCGACTCTTATTGGCTTAGAAGAGCACAAACGAAAAAAGTTATAATTACCGACTAAATAGAAACAGAAACAAACGGCCGCACCCATGAAGATTATGTTAAGGAATACATAGTTCTTAAACGTTCTCCATTGGGTTATCATGGTCCAGGATGCGAGGCCGAACACTAGAGTCGCGCAGCATAGGAGCAGGCTGAATACAAACATGCCGTAGTCAGTCAAGTAAACGTAGTAACAGAGACTCATTTTAAATGCTGCAGTCGGATCGTTCAGCGAAGCGTCTGATTTTGGTAACTCGATTCTGAATCTCAGTTTTCTGTTGTCCTTCTTCTTCTAACGGTGCGCCGCATCGCTAGCTCAGAAATCTTCATCACATTTGCTGTCCACTCTGTTTTTCTCTTACCTTATTGTCGTTTAGTGTATTGATCCTTTGTTTGCGTATGCTATCTTTTTAAAGTTACGAATTGCTGTCTTTCGTCCGATATTTATTCTCCTTTTTGCAATATTTCACGCTATTTCACCCCTGATTTTACATTTCAAAATAGCATTATTGCTAGAACCGTGCGAAATATTACTCGCCTAAGTATATGGACGCGTGCTTAAAGTCCGTGTTTCGCTGCGTTAGGTTCTTATCAAATAGTTGGGTATGGTGCGTAATAGTCAGGTCTAAAATAAGGAAATAAACAAGTTATATTGAGGTTTTAGCTATTACAATAGAGCTACAATATAACGCGCCATGTGACCATGCAGATACCTGGCCGAGAACATCAAATATTTTAACGAAGTTTTGTATTTTATGTTACCACTAAAAATATGAAATTTTTTGTGCAAACAAATTGTGCTATACGCTTAAATTCACACAATAATCGCAACTTAACATTATTCCCTACAACATGTGACGCACGTAATTAATTAATAGCTAGTAAGCACTAATTAGCTAATAAATATGTGTAATTAATCTTTAAGTCCGTGCTTATACTTAGACTATTCACTCAAAGGTTGACTGGTAGAGATCCCTTAAAGGGATAAGTTCGCCTTTGTACATATATTTCATTGTTTGTCATCTGTGTTTGTTTACTTATTTTGTACAATAAAGAGTTTACATTCATACATACATACTATCGAGAATACAACATCTCTGATACTATGAGTGATTTTACTTAAACTCCTCGATCTCCCTCAACCCACTTCAAAATAATTAAACAAACAATGCCTCAAAAGTCCCTAGGTGCAAATCATTACGAGTTAAATGTATCTAAAAATGTAAATGCTAATAACATACTCGATCTAAAAAGTAATATGAATGGATGCAGAGAAGAAAGAGTTTATTCAAAGTTTGAATACTTTTGTACCAAGACGATCGCAATATACATAAGGACTTATATGTATACCTATAAGGTCAACTGAGCCCTGCGCCGGCGCCGGTACTCCGCCCACGCCTCTCGGTGTTGCTTCATAGACAAGAAGAACACTGTGATACTGATTATGCTCAACAAACTGACCAGTCGCGTTACATTACTTACTATATAATCTCCGGATATTAAGTCACCTAATAACACTGGCAAGAACGATGTTATACCCGTTGTAATGCACGCAGCGGTAGACAAAATATTTTTTTGCAAAGTAATTTTTCTTGTTTCCTTGTATCCGGTCTTTGATCCCAAAATGCTTCTTACTAGCGTGTACAAAACTTTTAGATACAAGAAAGTAGCGGCTACCAACATCACCGTCACGTCGCCAATCGTGTAATATTCTATAATTTCTTGATTTACTTGAGTTCGATCATGTCTCTAATTTTCGATCACAGCTCAAGTGGCTCCCAATCCGCTTTCGCCGTAACTCTCACATTCTCCACCTTCTTTACGGCATTCTCTTTAACCCTGCAACTCCTCGCTACCTCAAAGAGCGATTTAGCTACGTAACTTCTATTCGATGCTCTCAGAACTTTCTCCTTTCCGTGCCTCTATCTAACTCCAAATTCTATATATATACTTATACTGTCCAGGCTATTCGGTTGTGGAACTCCTTACCGATTGACTTACGACGCGCAAAGTATGCTTAAGGAGCACTATCTGTCATCTTGTAATTATTAGCCTTATTATAATTTATTTATTTATTTGTTGCTGTTTATCTCACTACCTATATTTATTTTGGACGTATATTATATGTACGATATAATTATGTATGTATTCGTAGATGTATTGCTGTTACGTTTAAATTTTCTGATCTACTTTTGATGCACCACCTGTTGTAAACTAGTCCTTCCTTCTTTCTGTAAAAAGGTTGCCTGGAAGAGATCGCTCTTAAGCGATAAGGCCGCCTATTGCTCACCTTGTAATTTTAATAATTTGTTTTCTGTATCGCTTACTATGTCTGGTGTACAATAAAGAGTCTTTGTATTGTATTGTATTCACGTGAAATTTCGTCGCGGCTATGAACACGGCGGCTGCTTCCAACGGCGGCATCAACCACACGAATACATTGGTGTACAAATATTTGCGCTCCACGTGAGTGTTGAACACTTGCACTATATCCATGTAAAACATCACCGTAGCCACCAGCATCCAGTGACTCGTTATGATACGCGACATCACAAACGCGACCCGTATTGAATAAGAGGTGTAGCCATTAGCGACTAAATAAAAACAAATGCAAACAACTGCAATCACGAAGATTAGGTTCAGGAATACGTAGTTCTTAAATGTTCTCCACTGAGAGATCAGGATCCAGGATGCGAGGCCGAGTATTAAAGTGGCGGCTGATAGAAGGAGGCTGAACACAAGCAGACCGAAGTTAGCCCAGTAAATCGGGGGATATCGTTCGAATGGAGTCATTTTGGAACATGGAATATAGGCTGCAGCTTTTGCTCACTTTTCCAGAATGGCACTTTTTCTTTACTTTTATGTTTCTAATAATTATCGCATTCCTCCTGGCGTGAGAGACCTATATCACACATGTGGTTCGTTTTCCTGCTTGTTTGTGTCGTAAAACTCCCCTTTATATCGTTCTTCTTTTGTTTTAACACTGCCATATTCGTACCATATTTTTACATGACTAAGTTACATGAATGTGTGAGGAAACTTTCAAAACTGATGAACAAATGTTTGCTTGTTTGCCGGTATCAGGAACTTGGTCAAAAAGCAGGATAAACTTGAACCAACATCATTATTTTGTGGCCTTTGCGGTTAAAATGTATTTGGATTATTTTTTTATATTGATGATAGTGGAATCGATTGCACGAATTAATGTAATTTTCTTACCCGATTGCGACTAAGCCCAAAAGGAGGTTTATGTGTTTAATCTGGACTAAGGTTACCTACCACTGGGCAAGATTCTTAAAATTAGTGTATTCAGATCCAGTTCGCATCTCAACTTAGATAGAGTGGTGTTACTGGCTGTAGTGTACTTAATCCTTTGTTTAGCATTTTTTCTTGTGTATGTTTTTTTTTTATATTTAAGTATCATTTTTGAATATCCATCAAATTGAAATGTTTTATTTTAAGGTAGTAGACTAAATTGAGTTCATGTAATATTTTTTTTCCCTGGGTTATGTATCAGACGCAAAAACCATTTCTATACTTAAAACTATAGGTATTTTTTAAATTTAGAACACAACTATTTATAATTATTATTCAATATAATATTAATGCAAAAAATAATCTATTCCGAATATCTGAACTCAAAATCACAAATTAAATCAAATTAGTGCAGGTATACATACATTTTTCAAAAATCTGAAAAATCTAAATTTCTTGAAGACGGTGAGATTTTTAGAATAGAATAGAATAGAAGACATTTATTCACATTCACAAATACAACAAAACTTAAAAACAACAATTAACAGCAAACACAAATAAAACGAAAAAAAAAAACAAAAAGAAATACAAAAATTAAAATATATGATTTTGTGTGTCCCCGCAAAAGTGAAACGGCCGCTGACTCAGCATTATGCTGAGGCGTTAGACGCCTGCAGCGCTGATATTCTGTCAGAACCGTCTGTGACTCACTGTGTTTTACTAAGGTAACTTTTTATAATAGGTAAATGACTTGTCCACCTTTCTCCCCTTTAAGTTTACGGTAATACTTACGGGACAGCCTGTATATTTGAGTGGTTTGACTAGATAGGTACATATTTTTCAACTTGTACATACTACATACTATGCGACTATGCAT
Source organism: Choristoneura fumiferana (assembly GCF_025370935.1). Taxonomy (NCBI): domain Eukaryota; kingdom Metazoa; phylum Arthropoda; class Insecta; order Lepidoptera; family Tortricidae; genus Choristoneura; species Choristoneura fumiferana. The sequence continues at coordinate 963,137 of NC_133482.1, read as the reverse complement.
TATAATAAATAAGATTCAGTTTTTCTGTTAAACGCACGGACCCCTGATAAGGAAACATCGCGTAATAGTCATACATAACTTTATCTAACTAACCTACTAAATACCACCCGACAGCATGAGTTCGACAGGGTTAAAAATATATAGTTTGTAATGGAGATTATTATTGTTCTTACATTTAAAGCCGCAATGATGCGACGAATATACCTACTGTGTCCTTAATTCCACTTCCTGCTTATATGATAAATGCAAGAGTTTGTAAGTCTGTATGCCGGGGCTGAGTCTTGCCACAGTTGCTACTCGTTTAACTACATCTTCGAGACTTCAGCGATTGAAAGTGTCCGCAACAGGAAGACTGGCATATCGGCACTACTTTGAAAAACCCAATCAATACGTCAGCAAAATTGACCCGTGAAATACCTAATGTTCCTATAGTTTACACACCACAATTATCAATTTATCAGTTCATTGTGGCGTTCTAAGGGGGAGGCCTTTGTCCAGCAGTGGACGTCTTCGGCCTGATGTGATGATGATGATGAGAATTATCAATTTTGAGGTACGAGCTTTTTAAAAGTAGTGCCGGTATACAGTTCTGTTGCAGCGATTTAGCCTAGCGAGGAAATAAAAACAAGAAAATTTTATTTTACCAATAACATAACCAATAGGTAGAAGTACGTAAAGGCTGCGGGTCCACTCAGGCGGAGACGAGCGGAGCGAAGAGGAGACGTGTAAGGATCGACCAATCATATTACATCTCGTCTCCGAGATGTGTGGATTTCAACTAATATGATTGGTCGATCCTACAAGTCTCCTCTCCTCTCCGCTCGTCTCCCGCAGCCAAATTCTACTATAACCCTCATAACAACTCGTTTTTTTGTCAGCGTGCTGCCAGTACAATGCCTGTGCGAGTTCCTATCGGCGGGCGGGGCGGGCGGGGCGGGCGGGGCGGAGGCGGGCGCGGCGGCGGCAAGGCGGGCGAGCTGGCGGCGCACCTGCGGCGGACCGTCGCCTCCAGCGAAGAGGGCGCCGCGCCGTGCTGCACTACTACACGCAGCGGCTGGCGCACGCGCACGCCGCCCACGCGCGCCGGCGCCTCCAGGGTCAGTCCACATACCTCACCGTCATCATCATATCAGCCACAGGACGTCCACTGTTGGATATAGGCCTCCAGTTGCCTGGCTGACTTTAAGACCGACGAATTGGGCATTTTGGTGAAAAACATCTAGTTTTATCTCAGCAATTACAAAACATATCAAAGTGATATTTGAAAACCTGATTCTTTCATTTTCAATGACTTGTTTTCCAAGTTGCCGAAACACGATTCGTAAAATTTTATAGCACAGAAAAAATATCAAGATACCTCTTGTAAGACAGGATTTGCTTGTTAACAGGCAACCCAGAACAAATTAAGATTCCAAATATTCATATTAATTAGTTTTAACCATACTTCAACATGCAAGTTGGATTTTATTTTATTAAATGTAATTTGTAGTTGAAACGACAAAAACCGTTTTGTCGCTTACGACATTTTAATATAAGCTAGCGCGCGCTCGTATTTTGTATGAAACCCTATGAAACCAGTCCCCTCTCAGCGCATGCCTCAGACCGCCGCCGGCGTTGTCAGCGACGGACCTATGCTAGTCGAACTGCCCACGCGCCATCGATCGCAATATAAAATAATACCGAGCAATAAATGGGAAAAAATGTCGGATCTTCAAAAAGGAAAAGAAAGGTTGTTTATTCATTAATGTATGGTTATGATTAAGAAAAGGTGAGTAATCATTATATTTCTACAGTTCACTGGCAAAAACGTAAACAAATCGCCATGAAAACGTCAGTTCTTAGTTTGTCGCCATGACGGTTCATGACATATGACATAACTAACAAAATAATATGATATTTACATCGAAAGTAACAAAGAGCTATATTTCCAAAATTTTTATTGAATATAATGTGATATTTTGGTATCTTACGGACATTTAAAAGCCATTGGATTACGGTTTGTGCTAGTGCTGCATTTGACGGCAGAACATGCAGTAATATTCTATCTGCTTCTAGTTTTATACGAGTATAATAGGTAATACCTAAGTACTTACCTACTTTTTTAGATAGGTAAGTAGGTAGGTAGGTAGGTAATTAATAGTTAAAAATTTCTAAAGTATGTGTGTGAACCAATAGTGAACTGCAAGTACCTAAGTACGCGAAAACATTAACTTCTAAACTTTAGAAAATCTAAAGGTACTGTAGAAAATCGATTTTATTCTTTAATTATTGCAATTCAGTGTTTGTACAAAAGCCATTGACTATACTTACAAAACTATTCACATTTCAATAAGCAGTAACACAAATAATAAAAATATTATTATCTTTCAGGAAGCAATCATTAGAACAAAGTTCTGAGAATAAAGTCATGGAGCCGTCTTCGAATTTAGGGTGGAAATAAAACAATGTCAATCGATTTTATGCAAGGGTATGTAGTGGTATGTACCATATTAATTTTAAAATCTACTGACTTTGAATATCAACTCTTGATTGAAGTTAATATCGCTTCATTTTAATTTCGTTTCTTTAGAAAACGAGAAAATTCGCCAATGTATGCAGTTACAAAATGTATTAATCTCGTAAGATTTTAGTACCTACTTGGGCGTTTTCACAAAAAAGCGTATTCATTCTTTTTTTCAAATTTTGGGAAAAATATAGTTTTTTCCTTCTCAGAATCAAAAGTACAATCGATCCGATGGTTTAAAAAAAAGTCCCTATCAAAAATGACAGTTTTGTAACGTGTTTTTTTTCATACACTCATAAAGTTTATATGGAAAAAGGTACACTTTTTGTGTATTGTTTTGTACTTAGGTTCTAAAAAGGTTAATTTTAAAGATATAAGACAGCTTTTTCTACTTTGCCTTTTTTTACTGTGATTTCACTGTATAGTCAGCACCCAAAGTAGCGGATCATTTTTTTACTTTATCGTATTAGGATATTGCCAAATTTGTATGGTGTAAGTACGTTGTTGTATAACGACAAAGTTTAAAAATACGCAGCTACTTTTGATGCTGACCGTACTGATCTGTGGTGTTACGAATATTTGTATTGTACTAAAAATAACACAGTTGAACCTTAAATAAAAAGTTGACCCTTACAATATCTAGAGTAAAATAAACGTTTGTTTCAGATTAAGACCGAAAATCAAGATTTGGGGCACCGAATAATTGATTTTAATCATTTTATAATGGAACTTGTAAAACTTTCTCAGCATAAGTGTTCGTTTGATTGCAGATTAGCTATAATGAAATTAGTTTCTGAAAATCAAGTACGAGTAGGCTTGCAATCTGAGTTTTCGGTGTGTAGCTAACGTTGACAACTCAAATTATGTTATGTCAGTTTCCGAATAATAACGGTGTTAAATTTGGGTAATTCTGGGAAAATACAAACAAACATAGATGCACGGAAAAACCAGAAAAAGAGACCAGCGCTTTCCTGATTTTTCTGATCTATGTTTCAGTTTGTATTTTCGATGTGGATTTTACGGGATGATCGTAAAAGTAACAAAATTTGGAGTTGAATTAAAAAAAATACACAAAGCCTCCAAAAACCAATCTTAATTCTGGGAAGAATAAAATACAGATTAATTGTTTGGTGCCGACCGTTGCCGGCGGTGATGGCGGAAAAAAGGCCTTTATTTCTAAGAGTTTATCTTCTTATATACTAGTATACTAGTTAACAACGCCCTCTTCGGGCTGTTTATAGAACTTATTGGTTAAATACAGCCATTGGCAGATCTTGTAGATCTAAATGAATAAATTTAACAAACGGCTATAAATGATTGTGTTGTCTTTAATAATGTTTGTGTAAATAATATTTTTTTAATATAAATAAGTAAAATGTAAAATATAAATACCTATGTAAATTAGTAAATAACTGTTTTAAGTGTAAATAAGAAATAAATATTAATAATATTCAAAAAGATAAATATAAAAAAATACCTGTAAAACCGTATGTTTGTATTATTTACTTTTTGCTCTGCAGTACTTGCCTACATTTACGGCCCGAGATTTCTTATGTCTAATGGGTCTCAACCTACTTACTATCAAATGGACAATATATGGTGGCAGGCGAAATCTATAAATTTAATTTTTAATACAAGCTCTTGTCGACTGTGCTTTTTGTGGATTGTACTTGCACTGTCATCCACCCCACATAAGTACCTATGCCAAATTTCACGTCAATCAGACCACTAGAAGTGAGTCAAAATTCACTTGCAAGATTTTACAAACAACAACACAACAACAACAACACACAATACAAATATTGCAAGTTAATAAAATTTTGTAAAATAGTTCCATAAGAATAAAAAATTGAACCGACTACAAAAAACCATGAAAATAATTTTCTACCATTCAGAAATCGGTGCCTCAGCACGAGCCAGCAGGAGTGGACCTATATAGTCGTCTACCTCACCTACATACTATACGCGTATATTGGGCTTCAATTACTCCTGCTGGCTCGTGCTGAGGCACCGACTTCAGAATGGTAGAAAATTATTTTCATGGTTTTTTTGTAGTCAGTTCAATTTTTCGTTATATTTTTTTTTCACGCCTTTCAGTGTAAAAGATCTAAGATACAATAGTTTAATGTCAACTGCTCGTCACCTTTTACAAAAAATTGCTTTTTCCGATGCAGAGACTTTCATTATTGAGGAGTCCTGGTGCATCGTCACCCGTTCCATTTCACCATATGCATTACGATTAACTTAAATTGCTTAGCAACTGTGTTAAAGTCATTGAAATTCAACCCGTGAGGTACTTGTTATCGAGTAGTAGCTCGGTTGGTCAAATGTGGTCTTCATCATCAGTTCCACTTCACGAAATGAAGATTTTCAAGAGCAAATGCACAAGTTACTACTAAAGATATCGAAATTACCATAGGTGTCCCTACAATATTTGAAGACTTCCCTCGATTTCCTTAGGATCCGATCATCAGATCCTGATTTGGTGCATATGGGACCTAATTGATTACTAGACGAATGACGGAGTTCTGAGGTAACAAACATAAAAAAAGAAAATACAACCGAATTGATAACCTCCTCCTTTTTTTGAAGTCAGTTAAAAATACTCGTGATTTCATTACCTACTGCTATTTGCAAAAAAACTAAAAAAAAATTGTAAGGGCAACTCTAAGACGTCTCTGTCTGTTTTAGCGCGCTGTCTAGGCGCTGTCAGTGTAACATACGGTCGACTGTGACACGCAAGCCGCGTAAAAAGTAGAGGGGTGTGAGCGGGTTGCGGGGTACAAACGCTCTGTTTTCGATTAATTGTTTAGCGATGCGTCACCTTAACCAGGTCCTCCGTCCATCTCCCCAAACCTATCGACGCCGAATTGGCTTTAGCCGATCAAACAACTCTTTATGTCCACGCAGTAAGAGCGAAAAAGACGTCGATCGGCTCGGCCGACGCGAATCGACGTTTACCGACGAGAAGACGTCTTTTTCGCTCCTATTGCGTGCAATAAAGTGTTTTTTGGAAATAAAGCACAACCACGCACCATTTAAATAAATTTTATTTTGAAAACCGGATTAAATTTCAATTAACTGTAAGATCACTGGCCAATGTCGCCATAAAAAATCTATGGGTAAGAGGAAATCACCGCACTACTTCTAGGTTAGGCTAGGCTTCTTTCTTCTGGGTTAGCTGGAAGAGATCCCTTTTTAGGGATAAGCTCGCCTTTCTGTGTATTTGTATTTCTTTGTTTTTTATTTTTATATGCAATAAAGAGTTTACATACATACATACATACTTTGCCTAAAATGTCATCAGTCATCGAAAAGGCTCACTAGATCTATAACCGTCGGTTACGACCACTGTCGAGTCAAGAGTGTAGCGACTTAAAATAGAAGTGAGATTTATAACTCGTTTCTTGTTTACATTTCAGGGTCTCAAATTAGTATTGACTCAGGCTGAAGACACCGCTGAAATGGATTACAATGCTGAAGTCAGCCCTGAGTAAGTTTTCTGATTGATTTTTAAGTTCTTTAGATAATCTTTTGCTCTCTGCGTCACGGTTAATATTGTAAAAGCATCCAGCGTTCGTATTTTTCTATAATAATAATAATAAATAATATCATTTATTTCATGTAACTGGGACACATATTATGTTAGTAGTTGTTGCTTAGTTTCTAAAGATTAGTAGGTACTTACAAACTAGTAAAACTTTACTCATTCTACCACAGTATCACACTGGTAGGGGAATACAGTCCCTCACAGTGTGACATGTAGTCACAGTCACGTCTGTCCGCTATCACACGCAGGACGGTGTTGGAACTGCCCCGCACGCGGCGCAGCAGGGATGTGGCGCGCCCGCGCATGGTCGTGTAGAAACAATTAATACTTTGTAATTTCTATTCTTATTTTGTCTAGTTATCTTTTGTCTAATGTCAATATTTCGGCTGAGTTTACACACAAACAAGACAATACCACCGTATTTTTTATTTTCTCTTTGTTTATTTTATTCAGGCCTTGTTCTTTTTCTCGGCTTGCAAATACACCAATAATAGCTTGTAGCGCCATCATTGCGTATAGGAATGACATGAAAGATGATTTACCACATCTATTTTCTATGAGTAGAGAGAGGGTTTAATGAGCGCTATCGTTTTTTGTCTTACTAGATGGCGCCACTGTTGCGTGAGGTTTTTAAGTGTCTTTCAAAGTCTGTTATCACAGGCTTGAAAACAAAGTTTAGATTAAAATCATATTAAATACGTCTTAAAACCGTACCATAAAAATATCGAGCAACCACAGTCTTGCGTAGTCCCGTTTTGTTCGGAAAAAAAGGAACGACAAAAGTTTTCGAAAGACAAAACTGTCTCAAAACACAGACATTCATTGCCCCTTATCGTATAATTTCCATAATTAATTTCAGGTAATGCAAAATATTCACAAAATTATTCTAATTATAAATAAACCCGCGTAGCTCACCTAAAAACTATGAGATTTGACATTTCGAAGACCTCACGCTACACTAGCGCCTCTAGCGGCGAATTCATACGCGATAGCCCTCATTACGCGGTTTAAGAGGCGACCTACGCAACTCACTGCTATTTTTAAACAGACGTGGTATAAAATTGGTGTACTTCGTGGCAATAAAAAAAATATTACGATAATCTTGATCGTATTCCTGAGTTAGTCGTTGCTTTCAAAACACGATTAAACTAATTTGGCTCGATAGATTTTATTGCCAAAGTGAGCTCTTACTTTGATTTAGAAACCAAAAATACTCCGTTATTTATAAAGACACTATAATCAAATTACTAAGTCTGATTTACAAACAAAACGTAATAATAATATCTGTCGTGTTATTTCTTAAATCTAAATCGTAATTTCTTTGCATTTATTTTATTTCCAAATTTTTGATGAGCAAAGACTTACGCCACGCCGACGACATATTGCTTCTCTGTCACTTCAACGCAGAGAAACAGTGAGCGCTTAGGTGCTCTGCCTGATTGACCTGCGTCGCTTTTCTCCACAAAATTCATTTACGAAAAAAAACTTTTACATTTACACTTCTTTCATAACACTCAATCTATGAGTAAGGAAATTATTATTAAATTACGTTATCACTGTATTTTGGGTATTTAAGGTGTTTTAGGATAGTCAACACCGAGAAATAAATTAAATAACGCACAAAAAAAACAAGAAGCCCTCATACTCGTACAATGACAGACAACATGTCAGAAGATGTCAGAAGTTGTAAAGTAAGTGTGTTGTTTATTACAAGAATTAGGTAAGTACAGAAAAATTGGTTAGTAGTCTAAATAGTTTTATTGGCTCCATATTTTGTCTATTACTTATAAACTGATAACTACCATAGTAGGAATATAGGACATGTGTTCAAACTTAATACGTGTCTGGTACGAGTATATAGCCTACCCAACGAAGACCAAAAACTGCCTCTCCGGGGAAATCTCGCGTATAAGTCAATTTTGGCATAGTTGTAGGGGATGGTGTTTAAGACCACATACTAAAAGTAGGTACTGATGGGTGGGGGTAGAGCTAACGGGTGGGGAGGAGTTTGTGTAAAAGTCCCATTTAGTTTTTCGTAAATAACTCGTAAACCACAGCAAAAAATGTTCTAAAACATAAGTAATCAAAATACAAAAAAAAATCTAAACATTTTTTTTTAAGTATGGCGATGGATGGATGTTTGTTACTCTTTCACGTAGAAACTACTGAACGGATTTGCATGAAATTTGCCATACAGGTAATAAATACCCTGGATTAACATGTTCTACAGTAAAAAAACGCACTGAGGTCTCTGAACCAGATGATGATACATCTACACTACACAAGCACTATTTTAGTACAGTAAGTACCTACATTATTTTGAGACACCCACTAAATAACATGACTTATATAAAACAAATATTTACTTTATTAATCGTTGGGCAAAGTAACTTATTGATTGAATTTTATAACGGGCAAAGTTATTTAGACAACATTGCCCGCATGCGTTATAATAGTAGAAAAAGTTCTCACTTACAGGTTCAAATACTGCACTTTGTGCTTTTTGTATTAGTGTTAATAAAATATCCTTCTTTCTTTCTTTATACGTAATTTCTCCACTCTTGGAACTCCAGTTTTATAAATCTAAAGTACAATTAAAATAGTAAATAATTTATTAATTCAGACAAAGTGATTGCATTTAGTCGTTAGGTAACAGTTCATAGTTTGGTTTTTCTAGTAAGCCGTCCCTTTTATCAAATGGGCACAGTTTTTTCTGCGAGTACTCGTATCTCCAAGAATATTTATGTTGAGTATGAATATCCTACTTGTGTCAGTTCTTGACTTTTGTTTTTTTAATGTATTTATTATCAGTATGTAATCAAGCGATTTGTTTCAAATTTTAAAGTTGTTCTTTATATAGATTTACATCGCCACTCAAAAATCATATAAATTAAAAAAAAAAGACCAAATAAAAAGACACATTTATTTTATTTGGTTTTGAAGTAGTGACACCTCTAACTTTTTTTCTAAGAATTAACCATACATTGACCTACTACTTGCCGAAATATCAAAGTTTTGTAGGTGGTACTTCCTATTAAAAATAAGGGACATACGTGGCCTAGTTCTGTATTCAATCGGTGTTTTTAGTGTCATATACAAACTGTTGTTGTTAAAATTTGTTATTGGTTATTAGCGTTTAACTCATAAATATGATAAAATTATTAGAAAACTCAAACATAATATAGAGGTGTTTGTATACATACGACATTGATAGAACACTGATTGAATACAAATTGCTGATTTTTGACAGGACCCCCTGTCCCCTGTTTGGAGTAACGCCTGGAAAATTTTGATATTTAGGCAAGCAGGCGAGAAAAAATCTAGAAGTTGACACCTCTGTCATGCTGAGGACGCTGGTCTCTTTTTCTGGTTTTTCTGTGCATCTATATTTCAGTTTGTATTTTCCTACCGACTATGGCCTTGTTGTAACAGGATCATAGCGGGTAATATTTGGAATTGGAACTAATATTGACACAAAAGTACATTGTGCATTAAGGGCTGTAAAAAGGGGATTATTAACGAGAGTCTATTAGAAGCCTGAGCTTAACTGACTTCAGAAAAAAGGAGGAGGTTATCAATTCGGTTGTATTTTTTATGTTGGTTCTGAATTTTGGGCAAAAAACCGTCAACTTTGCCTTAGGGCCATTTTCTTATAAAATCGATTGTCACGAATGAGTATTTTTTGTTCAATAAAGGGTTTATAACTCTCTATTGTACATAAAACATATAAAAATAACAGTTATCAGAGCAAAGTACAATGTTTATTTTGTGTTTATTAAAATTTAAGTTTGTAAACGTAAGTGCTTTATAAAATTATAAACGTGGGTAATTTTACTCAAAATAATGTCCACTTGTGATTGAAAAAATTGCCCGCCAGGCAATGTTATGTCCTTTGAATGTTTTATCCGACTGTACGAAGCAAATGAGGTTTTTGGTTTTCAAATAAAAAATCGATACCTATCTGCAAATGGATCCATATTTTAGTGTATACCTACCTAAATGAGTATAGGTATTATAAGTTATCTTCAGTTTTGTCTACATTTTGAGAAATATATCTTGCTTAATTTTTAATATTTTGATATAGGTATTTCTCTAGCAAGAAATTACTAATACACTTTTAGAAATGTAGGTGTATTTCATAGGCCATAGTTAAATTAAAGTGTACCTAAGAAAATAAAAGTTAGGTCAACTTTAGTATTGTGTCACCCGAAAGACGTCCACTGCTGGACATAATAGGCCTCTCCCAAGGCTCTCCACTCAGACCGGAGTACAATAAAGAGTCATTGTATTGTATTGGAATGCAGCTTTGAAAATACTCATAATAACCGAATTTTCACATTTTTCGTAATTTTGGCGATTTTCAAGTTAATAAAAACGAATTACCTAAGTACCTAAGTGCATAAAATTGAATCAGTTTGAACGTGGGAAATTGTAACGTCATAGCCTTGTCATAGCAGTCAGTATATGACGTATTCAATACAAACTCCATAACAAACGATCGTTTTGACATTTATGAAAAACTTTAGCGGTACCGTATTTCGCCGCGCTGCGCGCGAAAACGCGTCGCTGTCAGATAACGCCTACGAACAAATCGCGGTTGCACGCGATCTATCTCAGAGGGGTCGCGGGGGTGAGGTACAAAACCGCTCGCGCCGTTTGGCGTGGGTGGACTCTTAACTTATAGACATCGATAGGGCCAAAAAATTTTACGCACGATCTTAATGTTAAGGTAATAAAGTCGTGTAGGTATACATATTTTTGTAACTTTGAGCGTATCGAATTCTTTATAGTTGACTGTACAGTCATCAGCACCAGTATCTGTCACGACAAAGCGTACATAAATATTTGATACGACTCTTATGTCTAAGGCCGGTAGGCCGTGTCAGATCGTCGCCGTAGCAGATATTAATGCAGATGAGTGTCTTAAAAACATGATGTGTATCTTAGGGCCTGTTTCACCATCCATTGATTAGTGTTAACTGACGGTCAAATGTGATGTGTGAATAGACGGAGATGGCATCACATTTAACCGTCAGTTAACACTAATCAATGGGTGGTGAAACAGCCCCTTAAAGTTGGTCGCCAAGTGGTGAAACAGGTTCTTAAAGTGCTACTTGCAACGTGTTATACAGGGAGTGGCTGGAGCTGTTGGTACAGCTGCGGCACTGGGCGGCGGTCCGCGACGAGGTGCTGGCGCGGCTGCGCGCGGCGTGCCTGGCCGAGTGCGTCCCGCGGCACGTGGCCGCTTACATCGCCTTCCTGGCGCGGCACGTGGCCTCCTGCCCGCCGCCCGCGCTGCCGCCGCTCGTGCTGGTAAACTGTTGGTACAGCTGCGGCACTGGGCGGCGGTCCGCGACGAGGTGCTGGCGCGGCTGCGCGCGGCGTGCCTGGCCGAGTGCGTCCCGCGGCACGTGGCCGCTTACATCGCCTTCCTGGCGCGGCACGTGGCCTCCTGCCCGCCGCCCGCGCTGCCGCCGCTCGTGCTGGTAAACTGTTGGTACAGCTGCGGCACTGGGCGGCGGTCCGCGACGAGGTGCTGGCGCGGCTGCGCGCGGCGTGCCTGGCCGAGTGCGTCCCGCGGCACGTGGCCGCTTACATCGCCTTCCTGGCGCGGCACGTGGCCTCCTGCCCGCCGCCCGCGCTGCCGCCGCTCGTGCTGGTAAACTGCTCACGTCTCCGTTGGTACCGCACCGATGGCGGCCACCGCGACTGGCGGCCACGACTCACTACTTAGTATTAAGTGATACCATTAAGGAATTGACGGATGCATGCGATGTTCGCTTTTATTATACTCCCGTGAACCCTCGCCTACCGACTCTATAAAGAACAAATTGTTCATTGAATAGAGAATTTTTAAATTTTGAAATAATCAGGAGGATTTTAAGGTCCGCCCGGATTGCCACCACCATCTTGCTCGCTAATCCTGCCGTGAAGCAGCAGTGCTTGCACTGTTGTGTTTCGGCGTGGAGAGTAAGACATCCGGTGAAATTACTGGCACTTGAGATATCCCATCTTAGGCCTCTAGGTTGGCAACGCATCTGCAATAGCCCTGGTGTTGCAGATGTTTATGGGCGGTGGTGATCTCTTACCATCAGGAGACCCATTTGCTCGTTTGCCGTCCAGTCTAATAAAAAAAAAGGATCCTCAGGAGGATATTAGTAGTATGAAAGAGGTGTTAATACCAGTCGTGTTGTCCCCAGGACCTGAGCCAGGTGGTGATGGAGCGGCAGTGCGTGATGGCGCCGGTGCTGCCGCCCGCGGAGCTGCGCTCGCCGCCGCCGGCCGCCGACCGCCTGCAGCACCGGACTCTGCACGCGCTCACCACCATCCTGTATACGCATCTGCGCACGGTCAGTCCGATACTGGGTGATGATGGGGCAGCCAGGGTGGCTGCATCCATCACTAATGACACAAATAAGGAATAATTTGGTCTATTGGCATTATTGTTTGTACAAGTTGTTTGTTGGCACAAGGGAGGGAAGGGACCAGCTCAATTTTTTACCCGACTGCCCGAAGGAGGGTTATGTTTTTCGAGCGTATGTATGTATGTGGGTATGTATGTCCATTTCTTTGGTCCTCGCTGCAACCTAAACGGCTAGACGGATTTTGACATATGAGGTATTATTGGATTCGTCATAACTGTCGGAGTGACATAGGCTACATAATATTTCAATATGGCGTCTGCGAAAAAAAAATGACGGAGGAATGAAAAAAATATTTTGTATTGTAACAATATGGGTATCAAATGAAAGCTAATAATTAGCCCATACTAAATATATATGTGTTATAATACTTTTAATCTACCGTTTTCACATAAATATCAAAAAAGTGTAAAATAAAACATTAAATTAAAAAAATCAAAAACCCGAATGCCAAAACTAAAAGGAAGAAAATAAGCCTAGTGGTCTAGAACTCTGTTAAGTAGCTAATTTAAAGTTCAACAGTCGGGACCCATTTAAATCGTGACGCTCAAAAACTCTTAGTAATGGGTCCCGACTGTTGAACTTTAAATTAGTAGCTACTTAACAGAGTTCTAGACCACTAGGCTTATTTTCTTCTTTTAGTTTGCCATTCGGGTTTTTTGATTTTTTTAATTTAATGTTTTTAAAACCTCTAAATCCGGAGCTAGGTGTCCCGAGTGTGGTCATAAAATGTGTGTTCGGTGCAGGCTCGGTCGACGACGGCGGTGGCGGTGGACGAGACGGCGGCGCGGCGTGGGGCGCGGCGCGGCGAGCTAGTGCTGCTGCAGTGGGACGCCGGCGCGCTGGCGCTGCCCGCCGTCGTCGCGCACGCGCACTACAAGCTGCTCTGCTTCGGGCCCGCTATCTGTCAGTCCGCACACTTACATCTAAACTTTGATCTATTTTAAACTGTTACGGTGTTGCTTCTAGTGAGACGTGGCAAGATCAGGTGGGTAATCTCTCGCCAATCCGTACTGTTTCCATCGAAGTTGCGCTAGGACAGAATTTAAATTTTACCCCTACAAATGTCAATTATTGCCTTGGCCCGCCTCGTCTCGCATCGTCTGTAAAAAAGCACCTTTAAAGCGATACTGCAGATTGGGCCTGCTATACGCATGTACGGAGGCACTCTTTGTGTAACTTCTAAAAGTGATCCAGTGGGCGTCAGCTGTAACCGTCGCACGTTGTTCCCAGACGACACGAACCAGGAGATGTACTCGTGGCTGGAGTCGGTGTGGATCAGCGAGTCGCCGCAAGCGTTCCTGCCGGACGGGGCCAGCACCAGCCTGCTGGCCGACTGGCTGCGGCTGCACCTCGTAAGGAGCGCGCGCCCGCGCCTGCTGGAGGCCGGCCTGCGCGCGCTGCCCGCGCACAAGCTGGCGCTCTTCATACAGACCTTCGGCATGCCGCGCGAGGCTTGCAGGTAACGCGCGCGACGCTCTGCGCCTGTTTGAAGGGAATAAAATAATATCGAATACTATATATTACACGCCCATAGAAACTGACATGAGCTTCTATGGGCGTGTGCACGAAAAACAGGGTCGGTATTTCCATGTTGGTATTATCGGGCCGGGAAAGAATGTCACCCAGTTCGGTAACACTGTAACACCCAGTTCTGTCAGTCCAATTCTGTAACACAATGAATCTTATATGAGTATCCGCACTGGCGAAAAAAAATCGCAAATAAATTGTATGTAAGGCACTTGTCTCACCGCCAGCGAGGAAACGATTGGCTATCGACTATTTTCTCGCTCAAGAAACGAACAAAAGATATAAGATCCTGCGTGAGTAAAAGAGACACATGTATTAATAGTTGATCGCTGGCTGTTCACACTGTCGGCGAGAACTCGCTCTTACATCTCTTGTCGCAGCGACAAGAGCTATAAAACTCGCTGAGCTATAGATACTCGCTAAGCGATGTCAGCTTGGCGGCCGCCCCGCACGAGCGAGTCGAGTGGAGCGAGTAATCGCCCGTCGCACGCGAACACTCGCTTACAGCCGAGCGACAAAACTATACTCGCTTCTCGCTGCTCGCCCACTCGTTTCTAGTTACTCGCTCTACTCGCTTCTCGCTAATCGTCGGCGGTGGGACAAGTGCCTAAAGGGCGGAATTCAAAAATGTGTGTGTCTCTATCATTGTTGGATGTTGTCAGCGCGCTGCTGGCGGCGCTGGACGCGTGCCCGGCGGGCGCGGTGGTGCGGCTGGGCGTGGAGCGCGGCTACATGGCGCAGCTGCTGCAGGTGCAGCGCGCGCGCGGCTGCACCGGCGGGGACGCCTTCGCCGCCGCGCTCGGACTCACGCCGCCCCACCACGAACCCGGTGACCGCACTCAACATTATACGAGTACAAACAAAGAGAAAGAGGATTTGCTTCGACTCAATCAGTGGGAAGGCACATTTTCAGATAATTGTCAAATGCTTTATTCCCACTATGGTTTTTTTACTGGAGCTGATCGCGTTTTCCCTCAATTTTAATCGACTCCGAAATATAATTAGGTTTAGGTTATGTATGTTAAGTTTGCACGCATCGACGCGAAGGGACACAATCATATAGAAGTAGGAGCTCCGCTCGGAGCTCCGTCAACACTCTGTGTGTCGATTCAAACTGGGGAAAAAACTGTACTATGAATATAAATAAAAATACTCTTTTCACCTGAGCACCTCAAACCGGCAGGTTTTGCTATGAGAAATCAGTGAGCAAAATCGCATTTTGCTCACTCCGTGAGACAAAGTAACTTTTTAATTATTTTTTTTAAATGCTGAGTATAGTATTGGGTCTACTCACTGAGTTACAAATATTTGAACTTCACTTTGATCTGTCACTTTCACTTCAACACGAAAAAAGCGAAAGAATTTATGGTATTTATTAAATTTATGGTTTTAAAAATATATCGATACCTTATAAATTACATGACAACGAAATATTTCCAAAATGTAAATTTTCCCGATCTTTTAATGAAGTATGCAACCTCGTTGCACAAAAGCCGCTTCTCTTGTTTTTTTTTTATAACAGAGTTCCGTAGGTATACTGCCTCTACAGTTGGATTAAATATTTGTCAAATTGAATGTAACAAATCTATTTATGTTTATGTAATAGACATCTTAATAAAATCATATTTAAAGGTTTAATAACATTTATAATAAATTATACGTTTATTGTTCAACCTTTTTAATGACCCAAAGATGAGGCTTTTTGCAGTATTAAAAAATAAGTACTAACGACATATTTTACAAGAAGTTTAAGTTCAAATTACAATGCATGTTATGAGTATGAGATTTGTATTGTACCTACTGGACACTTTATCGTTCCGAATTCAAAACCCCTCTACTTACCGCTTTTCAACAATGTTTGGCATTCTTAACTTTCTGGTGACTTTTTAAAGAGGTAATGCGACTGTACGTATCATTTTTGAGTAAGGGTTTTAAATGTGATTTTTGTATATTTTTTTTAATCGGATTATATTTAAAAAAAATGTGTTTGTTTTGTAAACAGGTAGGTATATGTGGTTTTATTCTTATGTTACATTTAAATTAATGTTCTCGCTGCTGTGGTGAAAAATTGTAAGTTTTTTTGCATCTCGTGTGTTTGAATCCCTTGTTGCTCTCAGGATTCTAACCTAGAATCACTCGCTAACGCTCGTGATTCAATTATAGAATCCTTCGCTTACTCGGGATTCAAACTCAACACTCGCACAAAAAACAACTTTGCTCTCTTGTTGCACAAATAACTATTTTCACTTCTCTTGCTCGTTAAGTTCGTGTTTATGCTAAATCTAGGCGCCATAAAACGACTTTTTATGCTCTAGTTCATAAAATAAAATCTTCGTCTAAGACCAAGGTAATCAGGTGTCAACAGCCACAACAAATAAGTTTCTACGTATTTTTTTACTAATTTTTAATTTAAATAAAACTAAAAAATAATCACATCTATCAAAGTAAATCAATAACACTAGAAAATATAATTAATTATAACAATGCCTGAAAAATAAAAGGTACCTAAAGTGAACCATTGTTTCCACTGTTGCTATTTCATTTCCTCGCAATCGAAGTGAAAAGCAGAGTGTAAAACTCGAGCATTAAAACCTATTTTCCCCTTGATCCCCGTATCGGCTCGGGTGGCTATATGAACATCTTGGATAAAGTGGCGCGTTTTATGCTATTGTTGTTCAATCTTGGTGTATATTTAGAGTACGTAATCACTCATCGAGGTTAAGTAAGGGTATGCGCGGTCATAATTGTATGGGTGACCAAATATTTTTGTAGTTTTTTTATAATTTTACTAATTTGTACAGAACCCTCGGTGGGCTAGTCGGACTCGCACTTGTCCATTTTTTAATCTCTCCTCCGTTTTTGATGAAGACTAATATTTACCGCTTTGTTTAACAGATGACAACCTGTTTGAAGAGGAGCCGCTCCCCGAGGAGGAGCTGGAAGTGTCTGGTCCTTCCGAGCCGGTGGTGCAGCCGACGCATGTCCCCGCGCTGCTCGCCGCCGTCTTTGGACTGTGCTCGTACGCTGGGGACTTGGACTGGGCCTTCACGCAACTTATTGCTGTAAGTTGTCAGTGACAAACAAAGTTGAAAATTTGATGCTTGGCAATTTTATGTGATTTTTTTATTGCATTTTACTAAATCATTTCGAAATGGCAAATATTATATAGTAAAATGTGACTAGCTGAGCTTTGGTAAAAAAATGGTAGATTGTACAACAAGAGCGATAAATGAGCCATTTTACACGAGACGTTCATATAGCCACCCGAGCCGGTACGGCGTGGGTGGATAGCCACGTCGAGTGGAAAATGGGTTTAATGCTCGAGTTCTACACTCTACTTTTCACTTCGATGGCGAGGAAATTAAATAGCAACTGTGGAAACAATTGTTCACTTACTATGTACCTTTTATTTTTTATGCATTATTATAATAATTCTATGTTTTAATTTTATTGATTTATTATGATTGATTTGATTGATTTTTAGTTTTATATAAATTAAAATTGATTTAAAAAAATATGTAAAAACTTTTTTGTTTGTGGCTGTTGACACCTGATTACCTTGTCTTAGACGAAGATTTTATTTTATGCACTAGAGCATAAAAAGTCATTTTATGTCGCCTAGATACAGCATAATCACGAACTTTACGAGCATGTGAAGTGAAAAAATATCTTTTCACTTGTCATGCTCGTAAAGTTCGTATTTATGCTGGATCTAAACTGGTGGATGTATAACTATATCGTCGGTGATACTGCACTACCGCCTAACTAGCATTTTCCATAAGGTAAAATTTTCATTGTCAGATCAGTACAATGTTACTATTGTTCTGACAGTGAAAATTATACCTTATCGAAAAAGCTAGTTACGCGGTATTGCAGTATCAACGACGATATGGCTATGTCCAACATTGGATGTCCGACCACTGCTATGATGATAATGATGATGTTTTTTTTTTAATAGAAAATAACGGAGGAGGTGCAGCAGACGCGCGCCTTGGGCGGCGAGTGGCCGTACACGCAGCACGCGGTGCTGTTCCTCCAGAGCGCGGAGGGCGGCGCGCTGCGCGGCATGGCGGCGCGCGCCGCGCACTGCGCCGCGCTTTTACGCTGTCTGCTGCCGGCGCGGCGCGACCACAGACACAGACCAGGCGTAATAACAGAGGCGGTGCAGCAGACGCGCGCCTTGGGCGGCGAGTGCGGCCGTACACGCAGCACGCGGTGCTGTTCCTCCAGAGCGCGGAGGGCGGCGCGCTGCGCGGCATGGCGGCGCGCGCCGCGCACTGCGCCGCGCTTTTACGGTGTCTGCTGCCGGCCGCGCGGCCGACCACAGACACAGACCGGTAATAACGGAGGAGGGCAGCAGACGCCGCCTTGGGCGGCTTGGGCGGCAGTGGCCCGTACACGCAGCACGCGGTGCTGTTCCTCCAGAGCGCGGAGGGCGGCGCGCTGCGCGGCATGGCGGCGCGCGCCGCGCACTGCGCCGCGCTTTTACGGTGCTCTGCTGCCGGCGCGGCGCGACCACAGACACAGACCGGTATAACGGAGGAGGGGCAGCAGACGCGCGCCTTGGGCGGCGAGTGCCGTACACGCAGCACGCGGTGCTGTTCCTCCAGAGCGCGGAGGGCGGCGCGCTGCGCGGCATGGCGGCGCGCGCGCCGCGCACTGCGCCGCGCTTTTACGGTGTCTGCTGCCGGCGCGGCGCGACCACAGACACAGACCGGTAATAACAGAGGCGGTGCAGCAGACGCGCGCCTTGGGCGGCGAGTGGCCGTACACGCAGCACGCGGTGCTGTTCCTCCAGAGCGCGGAGGCGGGCGCGCTGCGCGGCGTGGCGGCGCGCGCCGCGCACTGCGCCGCGCTTTTACGGTGTCTGCTGCCGGCGCGGCGCGACCACAGACACAGACCGGTAATAACAGAGGCGGTGCAGCAGACGCGCGCCTTGGGCGGCGAGTGGCCGTACACGCAGCACGCGGTGCTGTTCCTCCAGAGCGCGGAGGGCGGCGCGCTGCGCGGCATGGCGGCGCGCGCCGCGCACTGCGCCGCGCTTTTACGGTGTCTGCTGCCGGCGCGCCGCGACCACAGACACAGACCGGTAATAACAGAGGCGGTGCAGCAGACGCGCGCCTTGGGCGGCGAGTGGCCGTACACGCAGCACGCGGTGCTGTTCCTCCAGAGCGCGGAGGGCGGCGCGCTGCGCGGCATGGCGGCGCGCGCCGCGCACTGCGCCGCGCTTTTACGGTGTCTGCTGCCGGCGCGGCGCGACCACAGACACAGACCGGTAATACAGAGGCGGTGCAGCAGACGCGCGCCTTGGGCGGCGAGTGGCCGTACACGCAGCACGCGGTGCTGTTCCTCCAGAGCGCGTTATTTAAAATAGTTGAATTTCAATGAAAAATACAGTATATTTACCAGAAGTTGTCGTTTAATACGCCCACACGAATAAGAAGATTTAATCCTCCTATTTTTATTAATTCACATCAACAGGTACAGGCAAAACAGCTTTCTCAAGCGGCGAGCGTGAATTTAATAATCTGATGAAAGAAATGGACATTGACATTTTTAACTGCAACATTCCATCCGTGAGGCGAAGATTGGCGTCCGGGTTCTTTGATGAGCGCACCGTTGGTATCACCTTAGATATCTTAGTATCCTTAAGCTTAAGTCTTGGTATACTCTCTCTTTGGGTGGTGCCGTGCTAACCTAATGTAAATTTTTGATACAACCTGCGGAAGTATCATTTAACTTTTGTGGTAATATTTGTTTAAAGGAAATAAGACTATGTGTTGAGGAGTGTAGTAATTCCATTTGAAGTTCTGTGGTGTTTTGTTTGGCATGGTGTGACGTCTGATATGGTGGCGTCACCTCGTTTAAGTTAAGCTTAAACATGTATACTATGGCTATCTGTGGGATCCTGTAATTGGCTCTGTGTTGCTATTCCTTCTACATATATTGTGTTTTAGCTGTTGGTTCTCCTTAAATAAATAAATAAATAATAAATAAATATTTGTTAAGAATTAACACAATTTTTATTTGCTCCTGCGTCACGCTAAAAACGGCTGGACTGATTGGATGTCATTTTGTGCGTAGATAGATCGACGTCTAGAGTGACACAAGCTAATTTTTATCCTGATACTCTCACGGAATCGGAATAAAGTCCCATTATTTCAACCGCTGGCATTAGAGAACGGAAAATTTGCGTATCGTCGGTGAATCTGCAATACCGCGTAACTAGAATTTTCCATAAGGTATACTTTTCACTGCACTGACTGTACTTATTTATTTATTTACAGAAGTCAGAAGTCAGTGAAAATTATACCTTATGGAAAATGCTAGTTACGCGGTATTGCAGATTCACCGACGCTATGTGTTTATGTACGTTAGTGAACTGTTATTGTAAGATCCGCATGACTTTAAAGTTTGCGTCACGTTTTTGGTTGGTTAATTAACTCTTTTCTGGTCTGATGGATTAATCGTGCGAAGCCGCGAGTAAGGTCCAGTATGTTATACTGTGGTCGGCAGGTGTTCGGAGAGCCTGCAGCGCAGGTGGAAGTGTCGCCGGGCGGTGTGGCGGGCTGCTGGGCGCGCTGGCGGGCGGCGAGCGCGGGCCGCCGCGCGCCGCCGCGCCGCTGCCCGTGCCCGCCACCAAGGAACAGATCATCGCAGGTACACGACACTCATTGCCGTGCATTGGGTCAATTCTAATGAGGGCTATCGCGTATGAATTCGCCACTAGAGGCGCTAGTGTAGCGTGAGGTGTGCGAAATGCCAAATTTCATAGTTTTTGGGTGAGCTACGCGGGTTTATTTATAATTAGAATAATTTTGTGAATATTTTGCAATACCTGAAATTAATTATGGCAATTATGCGTTACGGGGCAATGAATGTCTGTGTTTTGAGACAGTTTTGTCTTTCGAAAACTTTTGTCCTCCCTTTTTTCCGAACAAAATGGGACTACGCAACACTGTGGTTGCTCGATATTTTTATGGTACGGTTTTAAGATGTATTAAATATTATTTTAATCTAAACTTTGTTTTCACGCCCGTAAAAACAGACTTTGAAAGCCACACTTAAAAACCTCATGCAACAGTGACGCAATCTAGTAAGACAAAAAACGATAGCCCTCATTAGGAAGCGGTAGTTTGCACCGCCCCCTGCCCAGCACGGTAGGCAGCTCAATGCACGCCTATGACGCCACTGAACGAGTGTACACGCCCCACTGACTACAGATCTAAAGAGGGTAAAGCGAGTTAAGCTCCGACGAGCGACAAATCATGTAACATAAAACGAAGAAGAAATCAGGCTGAATGCCACTGCCCAGCGGCAAACTTAGTTTGTACGTTTCCTTTAAGTGACCTTTCAAGTTTTCATTTACAGTTTATTGAATTTCTTCTTATTTTACAGCTTTGGAAGCAGCCACTCCCAACACGTTGGAAGCGATCGGCAACCGCATCATAGAGACTCAGAACACCCAGCTGGTTGTGGACGTCATCTCGACTCTGCTCGAGAAGAACCAGCAAGGCGCTTACGAGACTGAGGTGAGCTAGCGGGTCAAATCATATTAATAAATAAATAAATATAAATAATATCACGGGACAATTCACACCAATTAACCTAGTCCCAAAGTAAGCTTAGCAACTTGTGTTATGGGTACTGAGCAACGGATAAATATAATTATATAGATAGATACATATTTAAATACATTTTAAACACCCAAGACCCGAGAACAAACATTCGTATTTTTCATACAAATATCTGCCCCGACACGGGAATCGAACCCGGGACCTCAGCTTCGTAGTCAGTTCTCTAACCACTAGGCCATCTGGTCGTCTAAAACGTTAATACCTGTTGATTCAGGCGTTGCATTGCCGATGTCCATATCAATGAACTACTTAGAAAATTTGGTATCATGGAGCAAACGTACTGCAGATAAAAGCCTCTATCATCATTGTTTTGGCGCTAAGTGCCTTCAATCGGTCGATATTCGGCGCGCACTGAAGGTCAAACGGACTGGGGCCTGCAAATTGGTGTTGCGTGGTTAGGATCGTCTGTTCCACATTGCGTAGTTGCCCCATCAGACGACGCAGGTTTCCTCACTGGTTTTCATTATGACAATGCGGCTTTTTAGCAGAATTCTGAGTAAATATAACATTGTGTCCAGGTGAAAACGGAGCCGGATGCGGAACCGGCGCCGGCGCACGTGTTCGCGCGGCGCGCGCTCGGCTGCGGCCTGCTGCTGGACTGGATGTCCGAGCTGCAGCGCGAGACGCTCGGCCCGCAGCCCGAGAGACAGGTTACCCCGACACTTACAATACAACTTTTACCCCTTGTTTCACTATTCATTGATTCATTTTATGTGACAGATATCTGTGATGCCGTCTCTTTTTGTTTTGTTCGAATAGACGGGACGAAATCACATTTATCTGTCAAATAAAATTAATCAATGAGTGGTGAAACGAGCCCTTAGTCTATTATTATTATTATTTATAATGCACAGGCAGCTTATAGCTGATGCGTGCATATCATTGTTCACTTGTGTAATTGTCTTCAAAGTACTTATCAAGTCTGTTTTTAAAAGTATTCACTGAAGGTGCACTGATCACTGTCTCGAGCAAACTGTATGAACTGTATGCTGTGTGTCTATGCAATCAACTTGCTAAAATCGACCAGCTAGCGCACATTATTTTTTATTGTGATTTCGTGACGTACCGCATACGTCTGTGCCTAGCGTATCGATGACACGGGTAGCGAGTGTTTGATATTAGTACAGTAGTATCGCCAAGAGAGTTCATTATCCTCCTACTACTACAAGTGACTTCAGCGCCCTGTAGCCCAATGTAGATGTTTATGTGTTAGGTTTAGTTTTAAGTTGGTTTATTGGTGTAAAGTTTTCCCTATTATTTAATGTCGACGTTATATATAGATGCGGCTAATGTTCCGTCCGGGAGCGGCGGCGTGGCGGCCCCTGCTGGTGACCCTGCTGGCTCACCGCGCCTCCTGGCGGACGCTGCACACCTGTCTCGCCACGCTGCTCCAGCCCGACGGGTCAGTAGCTCGCCCACAGCGGTCATACAGCCCATATCCACTATATTATCTACACAGCCCCCCGCCAGCTCCCCGCAGCAGTGCAAGTGAAGAATTTGTCGTTTTTTTGCCACGCTCAGAGGAGTCTCAGTCTGAGTCGTGCGTTCGGTGGAGGCGGGCTCGACCTGTGTCTCGTCTCGGACGAAGACTACTTTCATTTGTGATTCATAATTGCAATGAATACCTACTGACTGATAGATTAAGGATTGGCTACATGAACACCGTGGCGCTTTGGGCGTACTCAGGCGCCGCGCTGTGTTGTTGTGACTGTGTGTGTGCGTAGATTTAAGTCATTTAATATGCGGAGGAAATAAAGCTTCTGTGGCTAAAAGCACTTGGTGTAAGAAAATATTAAAAACAACCTTGACATTAAAACGTCGATCTTTTCCTTGGCATCAGAATTATTTTAATTTATTTGAAAACTGTATTTTAATGATGATCAGCGTGAGTAACCTCGGTCTACCACAAGCGGATACGAAGGCTAACTGGATGAACCGTGTGGCAGGTCGTGGGCGGCGAGCGGGGTCCTGGACTTCGCGGAGACGCTGATGGGCAGCGAGCGCGTGTGGCAGGGCCG
This sequence comes from Choristoneura fumiferana, assembly GCF_025370935.1. Lineage (NCBI taxonomy): Eukaryota > Metazoa > Arthropoda > Insecta > Lepidoptera > Tortricidae > Choristoneura > Choristoneura fumiferana. The sequence continues at coordinate 939,477 of NC_133482.1, read as the reverse complement.
CGACCGCGCCGCGCCCAAGCACCAGGCGCCCAGCCATCTGCTCAAGCTGACGCACCCCAGGTACCGTACTGACGGACACGCTGATGGGCAGCGAGCGCGTGTGGCAGGGCCGCGACCGCGCCGCGCCCAAGCACCAGGCGCCCAGCCATCTGCTCAAGCTGACGCACCCCCAGGTACCGTACTGACGGACACGCTGGTGGGCAGCGAGCGCGTGTGGCAGGGCCGCGACCGCGCCGCGCCCAAGCACCAGGCGCCAGCCATCTGCTCAAGCTGACGCACCCCCAGGTACCGTACTGACGGACACGCTGGTGGGCAGCGAGCGCGTGTGGCAGGGCCGCGACCGCGCCGCGCCCAAGCACCAGGCGCCCAGCCATCTGCTCAAGCTGACGCACCCCCAGGTACCGTACTGACGGACACGCTGGTGGGCAGCGAGCGCGTGTGGCAGGGCCGCGACCGCGCCGCGCCCAAGCACCAGGCGCCCAGCCATCTGCTCAAGCTGACGCACCCCCAGGTACCGTACTGACGGACACGCTGGTGGGCAGCGAGCGCGTGTGGCAGGGCCGCGACCGCGCCGCGCCCAAGCACCAGGCGCCCAGCCATCTGCTCAAGCTGACGCACCCCCAGGTACCGTACTGACGGACACGCTGGTGGGCAGCGAGCGCGTGTGGCAGGGCCGCGACCGCGCCGCGCCCAAGCACCAGGCGCCCAGCCATCTGCTCAAGCTGACGCACCCCCAGGTACCGTACTGACGGACACGCTGGTGGGCAGCGAGCGCGTGTGGCAGGGCCGCGACCGCGCCGCGCCCAAGCACCAGGCGCCCAGCCATCTGCTCAAGCTGACGCACCCCCAGGTACCGTACTGACGGACACGCTGGTGGGCAGCGAGCGCGTGTGGCAGGGCCGCGACCGCGCCGCGCCCAAGCACCAGGCGCCCAGCCATCTGCTCAAGCTGACGCACCCCCAGGTACCGTACTGACGGACACGCTGGTGGGCAGCGAGCGCGTGTGGCAGGGCCGCGACCGCGCCGCGCCCAAGCACCAGGCGCCCAGCCATCTGCTCAAGCTGACGCACCCCCAGGTACCGTACTGACGGACACGCTGGTGGGCAGCGAGCGCGTGTGGCAGGGCCGCGACCGCGCCGCGCCCAAGCACCAGGCGCCCAGCCATCTGCTCAAGCTGACGCACCCCCAGGTACCGTACTGACGGACACGCTGGTGGGCAGCGAGCGCGTGTGGCAGGGCCGCGACCGCGCCGCGCCCAAGCACCAGGCGCCCAGCCATCTGCTCAAGCTGACGCACCCCCAGGTACCGTACTGACGGACACGCTGGTGGGCAGCGAGCGCGTGTGGCAGGGCCGCGACCGCGCCGCGCCCAAGCACCAGGCGCCCAGCCATCTGCTCAAGCTGACGCACCCCCAGGTACCGTACTGACGGACACGCTGGTGGGCAGCGAGCGCGTGTGGCAGGGCCGCGACCGCGCCGCGCCCAAGCACCAGGCGCCCAGCCATCTGCTCAAGCTGACGCACCCCCAGGTACCGTACTGACGGACACGCTGGTGGGCAGCGAGCGCGTGTGGCAGGGCCGCGACCGCGCCGCGCCCAAGCACCAGGCGCCCAGCCATCTGCTCAAGCTGACGCACCCCCAGGTACCGTACTGACGGACACGCTGGTGGGCAGCGAGCGCGTGTGGCAGGGCCGCGACCGCGCCGCGCCCAAGCACCAGGCGCCCAGCCATCTGCTCAAGCTGACGCACCCCCAGGTACCGTACTGACGGACACGCTGACGGGCAGCGAGCGCGTGTGGCAGGGCCGCGACCGCGCCGCGCCCAAGCACCAGGCGCCCAGCCATCTGCTCAAGCTGACGCACCCCCAGGTACCGTACTTACAGAGACGCTGATGGGCGTGTCTCACGGCTGGGTCTTTCCTCTACACTTCCCTTCTATTCAAATAAATAAATACAGGAAACCCCACACCATATTTTAAATGGGATTTCGACAGTGTCCCTAAATGAAAGCTCATAAAAACGACAGCTGCTGCAACCGTTCTCTGTTCCAGCTGGAGGTGCTAATCCGCTACATAATGGAGGAGGCGGAGGAGTGCGGCGAAGACCTGGACGCGCAACGGCGCAGCATCGAGCGGCGGCTGGGGCTGGCGCTGCGCTGCGCCGCGTCGCCGCCGCGCTGCTGGCCGCCGCCGCCGCGCGCCCGCTGCTGCTGCTGCTGCTCTACATGAAGGTACAGGAACGGCTGCCAGATAAACTGCCTGCTCTTTTGTGACTCCGGGAGTACTCGGCATGCTGGATTGACTCCTGGGGCGGCAAAATTTTATAGAGTCCTGCTGTCTTAAAAATTGACATAATCACTAAGGATATTTTAGGCTTATCGAAAATACAAACTGAGACATGGATGCACAGAAAAACCAGAAAAAGAGACCAGCACTGGGAATAGAACCCAGGTCCTCAGCAATCCGTGCTGCGTGCTATAACCCCTACACCACCGCTGGACAGGAATATAGACACGAATTTTTCCTATGCATACATATCTCAGATTGCTTATTTCTACTACGCTACTTATGCAGCAGCACTAGCGACATCTATATTCCGCTCTCATCGACAGACGTCACACTCTTTTGGAACCAACCGCTCACCCAGACAAGAGATGTCGCTACTAAGCAATCAAATTATGATTGGTTTTTTGGAGTCTTTTTGTATTTTTTATTTCAACACCAAATTTGTTACTTTTACGGGTATCCAGACTAGTGGTCTCCTTTTCTGGTTTTTCTGTGCATCCGTCTCAGTTTGTATTTTCGATATGGTTTCACGGGATACCCGTAAAAGTTACAAATTTGGAGTTGAAATAAAAAATACAAAAAGACTCCAAAAGACCAATCATATTTTAGGCTTGTTCAGAGATCAATTGATCGAGAGAACTTGTGGACATTTGGAGTACCCAGAACGGTTCGTACCAATCCGCCCTGCCATAGGAATGAGGCATGGGGTCAATGCCAGGATAGGCAGCGCTAGTTGGCGCCGCAGCAGTGTACAGCCGCCTTCGCAGCCTATATTGTAAATATTCCCCAGGTCCCGAAGATCCGTCAGCTCCTGATGGACAGCTCCCTGCGTCCGCTGACGGCGTGCCCCATCCGCTTGGCGTCGGAGCGCGGGCTGGCGCGCGTGGCCGCCGCCTCCACCTCGGCCACCGACCGCGTCTCGCACGCGCTGCTCACCGCCATCGCGCAGCCCACTAAGGAACACGGGAAAGAGCACAACTTCAAGTTAGTCCATCTTACACTGTGGATGAATGTGAGGTTCAAACATGGCTTACCACATTGTGGAAATGGAGTTTCAATATTGTGACCGTGTAGCTACAGTATTATTGTTGCATTGCAACATCGTACGCCGTTTAGGGAGTGCAATATCGGTATTCCGAGATCTCGAAATACCGAGATCTTGCACCAATTTTGCAAGATTAATCTTGCACCGAAAATCATGCGCGATCTCGCAAGATTGCACAGCATACATTTTTACAGTAGATCCAGCAGACGATGATGATGATAACATGCTTCTATCCACAATAGCCGCAAATATACCTCTCTCTCTTTATGAAGAATTTATATATATAGATTACAAATGATTTAGAAAGCCCGCCCTCAAGAACACCCTTCACGTGTAACTGGTCCATTATTTGATAAACTATTTAGACAACAAATAATGCAGTTTTTTTATATAAATGATTCTGCATTTTTGTATATGTAGGTAGGTACAGATAGTTCAACTCAGTTTTGCGCGCGGCCCTATGTGTGCGTGCGCTTGTAAATATACAACTTTCACGTGACGCGGCAGTCGTCGTCCGAGCAAGACGTGTTCTTATCACTTTACCCACACCACCCCACACAGGGCCGCGCGCACAACTGAGTTGAACTATATGTACCTAAATTATTGCATTGTTTCGTCCCTAGAACAATAACTACGAAATTTCAATAGAATACTTATAATAATTAAAAATAAATCGTAGATTTGCGAGATCTCGCAAAATACCGAGATCTGCGAGATTAGACCTCTGAAATCTTGCAAATACCGAGATGAGGATTTTGATGCCAGATTGCACTCCCTAACGCCGTCCCATCACAACTTTCTTTAGCGGAGATAGATGTGGGGAGCGACACGGCTCCGCGAGGGAGTTAGTTCTGATCGTTTTAGCGTCAGTCATTATAGTTTTTATTGCTTTTTATTCAGGGATCCTTTCGACTGCCATAATCTTAGAAGTCATAATGTAATGTTTGTCATAATTATTGTTAGTCATGATTTTTTCCCGCTGAAACTGTACGTTTTCATAATTTTTACTCTATAGTTAGGTTAGGTTTGTTTTATAACAATTCTGAAAAATAAATGTTTTCAGAGAAAAAAAGAGTTATGTCAAACATTACATTACGACAAACAATACATTATGACTTACAATTGTCTACCAGTCGATATAGACCCTTTTATTCATCATCAATACCTATCACACTCAAGCAGGAGCATGAGCTCCTATGAGCTGTAGTTGTTTAATTACATAATATATGAAAGTAGGGTTACTATTCTACGCCTGACTATAAGATTACTTATCTTGAGAAACTACTAAATGACAAAAGGACAATTGTTTGTTGATTTTTGTGTTATTGGTTAAAAACTTGAACTTTTCATAGAGTAGGAGCTCCGCCAAGCGAAGCTTTATGTAAGGGTTAGTTAAAATGTATATGCTTTTTTTTGTTAGGATCTGGCGCTTGGAGGCGGGCGTGCGTTCGCTGTGGGCGCGCATAGCGGGCGCGGGCCCGCGCGCGCTGCCGCTGGCCGGCGCGCTGCTGCGCGGCTGCGTGCCGGCGCCGCGCGCTCGCACCTGCTGGCCGCGCTCGAGGGCATGCCCGACACAGAGCTGCAGCAGCCCGGCACCAGGTAGGGGGGTTCACGAACTATGACTCGGCTAGAAGATAAATCTTAGATTATGTTACAAGATACTAACTTCCACCTTTTTTTTACCAACTTCTTTCCCCTTACACACACAGCCAGCAGCAGAAGTAAATGAGCAGTTGCGGCGCTCAAAATGATCTAAATAAATAAATAAAAAAGTTTACCTTGGCAGCAGAGTCGTATGTAGGTCATTTTGAGCACCGTAACCGCTCATTTACTTCTGCTGCTGACTATACAACAGTACAATCTTATTTTCATTGATAGGACAATGCTAAACGAAGCCACATACAGGGTGATTCCGGGGTCACGAGCAGGAGTGAAAGGGGTGATGGGGAGATTCGCACTGAGCAACTTTTACTATAGGACCAGCCCCGAAATCGCGAAAAAAAAACCATCTAATCAAGAGATAATTGATCGCTAACTATCCGAAATGTATGGGGGCGAATATTCAGGGTTTTTTTTTGTCATTGGAGTCTTCGCAGGTGTTATTAAAAGAGGTTGAACCAGGGTTGTTTAGTTATGAAAATTCAAGACACCGATGCTGAATTTGGCGTGTTTAAAATTCTTGTGACTTGTCTTTCCGTTGTGTTATATAAACATGGAACGCTAGTAACGTTTGACCGCGCGGTCAAAACGCTCGAATATTTGCCCATGGAATAGCAGATTTTTTTTGCCATTTCGTGGCTGGTCCCATAGTAAAAGTTGCTCAGTGTGAATCTCCCCATCACCCCTTTCACTCCTGCTCATGACCCCGGAATCATCCTGTATACAATACTCTTTATTCAACACCAGAAAACAGATATCAGAACTTAACAACATATCAGAGCTTATTAAGTTTACTGACTTAATTTGTTTCAGTGAAGAGGTCCAGAACATAATCGAGTGCTTAGTGCAGCCGGCGGGGCCGGGCGGGGGCGGGGGGGGGCGGGCGCGAAGCGCGACTCGGCGCTCCAGCACCGGATCGGCCGTTGCTGCGCCGCATCGCCGCCTGCCGCCCGCCGCGCGCCAGCCGCGCCCTGCCGTGAGTAGACACCACAGGCCTCCTCTAACAATAACAGGACTTGATGTGTAATGAGGGCTATCGCGAATGAATTCGCGCTAGAGCGCTAGTGTAGCGTGAGGTCTCCGAAATGTCAAATCTCATAGTTTTTTTGTGAGCTACGCGGTTTATTTATAATTAGAATAATTTTGTGAATATTTTGGCAATATCTGAAATTAATTATGGCAAATATGCGTTCCGGGGCAATGAATGTCTGTTTTGAGACAGTTTTTGTCTTTCGGAAACTTTGTCCTCTCTTTTTTTCCGAACAAAACGGACTACGTAACACTGTGGTTGCTGGATATTTTTATGGTACGGTTTTAAGGTGTATTAAATATGTTTTTAATCTAAACTTGATTTTCACGCCCGTAATAACAGACTCTGAAAGCCACATTTAAAAACCTTACGCAACAGTGCGCCATCTAGTGAGACAAAAAACGATAGCCCTCATTGGATTGAGAACACAGACCTTGGCAGAATCTATTCAAGGATGTGTGCAAATTTCACCATGCTTTCTTCTTCATTGTAAAGCTTTAAGTGCGTAAGTAAGTGCGAGTCGGACTCCCGCACGAAGGGTTCCGTTCCTATACAACATTAGACATTAGCAAAATCGACAAAAAAAAACACGTTTGCCGTACTGAAGCCCTCCTTAAATATTTATTCTATTTTAATTTAATTATTTATTTTTAAAGTGAATGAAAATACAAATAAATATTCTGTGAAATTTCAAAGCAACTACCTGTTTAGCTATCACGGTTCATGAGATACAGCCTAGTGACAGACACACAGACGGATAGCGGAGTCTTAGTAATAGGGTCCCGTTTTTATTACCTTTTGGCTACAGAACTCTAAAAAGGTCTCTAATCGAGGGCACTTTACACACATTTTTCAGATCCAATTCCCAAAAACAACAACCGACCCGCGCTAAACCGGGGCGCGTCAACGTAGAGTAAATGCATATTTTAGTTAGATTGATATTTTTAAATTCGTAATGTCTTTTGAATGGAATGTCTGATTTGAATAATTCAAAAAGTAATCTACAGGTATTGAAACCGTCTTGAATATAAAATTATTTATTGGATAAGGATTAATACAAAGGTATGGATACATGGTCTGATTTTAGTCGTCATTTCTGTCAACTTTAAAATGTAAAACAGTAGTTATAGTGACATAACTACAATACTTGGACATGTGGTCCGAGTATCGCGAAGTGTTTTGTAGATCTTGATGTATTCTTTAACATCGTAAAACATTTTTTTGTTCTATAATCAAAAGTTTCTACAGCGCATGAAAGATGCTTTATGGCAACTTTTTTACACTTTGAGGTACATTATTGAAGTTTGGAATAATTTAGCATTATAATAGTGAAAGAATTTTTTAAATCGGTCCAGTAGTTTTTGAGTTAATTCGTAACAACCATCCAAAAATCCAAAGCTCTCCTCTTTATAATATTAGTATAGATATACATATGTAGATATAGATAACACTTATAAATTTTACTTGAGTAAGATTTGTTATCTTTAGCATTCTAGGCGCTTTGGTGTTGTACACTAAGCCTAAAATGTAAACTGGTATAAATAAATAAATAAATTACGTTACACATTTTAGGTCAGGCGGTTTGTGACAGAAGAACAAAATAATTGCGATTTTCATAGCAATAGGTCTGAGATAGTTTATGGACGGCCCTTTATTACCCTAAAGCTTGATTGCCAAGGCGTTTCCCTTTCCAGGGCAATTCGGGCGGTCACGGGCTGGCTGAGGCGGAGGGCGGGGCGCGCCCGCGTCGGCCGCGCCCGCGTCGGCCGCGCCCCCGCCGCAGCCGCTGCTGGCGCTGCTGCGGCGCGACCCGCCCGACGACTTGCATCACTACATACAGGTACGCACGGGACAGGGAACGGGCTCGGGTGCTTTTACACCTCATCACACTGGCATTTGTGAGCGAGTTGAAGGGGAAACGAACACACAGCGAATTCGTCGCGAGCGCGCAGACATATCGCTGCGTATAGCACTGAAGACGCCCAATTATTGTACGAGAGTGCACAATAAGTCGCTCTTGGCGCTACACGCAATTAATCGGTTGCCCGTTCGTAGCGAAATTGTCCTGCGGATAGCAATAAACTAATTTCTCGCACATGAAATTATATAAAACATACCCCCTCTTTCACCATCCATTGATTAAATTTATTTGACGGATAAATTTGATGCCGTCTCTGTTCGTTTTGTTCGAATAGACGTGAAAGAGCCTCTTAATATTTTTGTAGCTCTTTTATATATATTTGTAATCAATGTGAAAAATAGTTTTTTATTTTACATAAAACTGACTATGATTGACCCCTATCTCACCTGATGTAAAGTGCAGATGAGGCCAAACAAAACACAGACCTTATATCGAGATAGACGAAAAGAGCGCTTCAAACTGTATGAGAACCTAGCGTGTCGAATTTTTCGTATCTACGATGACGTCACGAGCGAGATTTAGTGATGGGAAATCAAGACCGCACGGAACCGATTCAAAGGCGCGCCGCCGCGACTCGAGCGGCGGCTTTTTCAAAGCGCATCGCGCATTTAGGTCGGAGAAAACTTTGACCGTGGATCAAACTTTTTGCACGCAAGGTAGGTAAACTCTTACAGTCTATCTCGAAATAAGTTCTGCGAGGCCAAAGGTGTATCTCACTGGTTCAGCCTACTCACTCTAGCCTTGAAGAACCCTAGATTGTATTTATCCGGACGGGAGCGAATTTCATTCCTTAGCAGTTCGCATTATGATAGATGAAGCAAACCGCTTCGTGCGGGCTAACGGAACACTTTTGCAGGTGGTAGGACCTTGTGCAAGGTCCGCCCGGATTGCTACCACCATCTTGCTCGCTAATCCTGCCGTGAAACAGCAGTGTTTGCACTGTTGTGTTTCGGCGTGGAGAGTAAGACAGCCGGTGAAATTACTGGCACTTGAGGTATCCCATCTTAGGCCTCTAGGTTGGCAACGCATATGTTTATGGGCGGTGGTGATCTCTTACCATCAGGAGACCCACTTGCTCGTTTGCCATCCAGTCGAATAAAAATAATAATAATAATAACTACATAAAGGTGAAGACGCTCCCCCCGCCTGGAAGTCCGTTGGCAAAATGTATACATATTATATTCATTGATGGAACCTAATTAACCTTCGACCTTTAACTATGCACACTCGCCTGTAACTCTGACAAATATGGCGCGTTTTGCGACTTGTACAATCTGGTATTGGTGTTCCAGGAGATCGAGCAGTGGGGCAGCCGGCGGGGCGGCGCGTGGGGAGGCGCGGGGGCCGCGCAGGCGCTGCTGCGTGCGCTGGCGCCGCTGTGCTGCGAGCCCGGCGCCGCCGCGAGAGCCGCCGCGCTGCAGCTGCTGCCCAAGCTGCTGCCGGCCGCCGGCCAGCCCGCGCCAGGTACACAACACCCTCGTTATGGTCAAACACTTTATGTAAATGGGTCGATCAACTTTTTCTTGTCACTCGTTACTATAGTTACGTTCCCCTGAGCCACTCTTTAAACCGTAAGTGTATAGGATTAAAATTTGGCAAACATGCATTTTTGTAGTAGTTTTAAGCCCCGCCCCGCCCCTTCTGTAATTATAGAACAGAAATTCGCCCAAATAACCTAACCTAACCGACTTACAAAACTTGAAAAACCCCCGACTATGTCATTTTAAAAACGAAATTAAACGATTGTAATGAAACATAGATAAGAGCCACCGCAACAAAACTCGCTTTCACGTATAAAAAACATCGAAATCGGTCTATCCGTTTGCAAGCTAATGCCACAGACAGGCATTGGCGTCTAACTAATAACACCCTTCTATTTGCGTCGGGGGTCAAAAACTGTCTAAACTTTTTGTTGATTGTCCTTGCATTGTCATTCTGCCAACATATCCGCCTATCCGGTTTATTCAAATTTCAAGTCAATGCGATTAACCATTGAAGAATTCCCTCCTGCGGGGACAATCCTGGCCGGACCACCAAAATTTCACAACCAAATTATTGTATATAATCTGTCAACATTCTAACCAATATCCTAATCATTTCCAGGCGTAGAAGCAATAATGGAATGCCTGGACTCATCCCAGCCGGAAATAGCCCAGGCCGTAGTAGACAAGCTGCCGGAAATAGTAGTGGGCATGCAGGAACACGCGGCGCTGCTGCTGATGCGGGTGTTCGAGCTGGGCGTCAAGTCGCGCCTGCCCGTGGAGGCCGGCCTGGCCCGCAGCGTCGCTGCGCTCAACTTGCAGAGGGGCTGCTGAGTGCTGAGCGGGACAAAACTAACACTATTTGGGTAGCTGACATCCTCCCATTTCAAACAAGATTGACATATCATAGTGTGTCCAACAGATTGGTGTCAGATCCAAGATATCAGGTGCCGCAAACGTATGTGCGATCGAATGGCTGGAAAAATTTGACAGCAATACCAGAACGCATATAAAGGGTTCCTGGAAATGAATAATGGTTATGTACTTTGTACAATTGTATTGTATAAATTTCTAAAGACTCTGGATTCTTAAAATAGACAATTTGTGTAAATAAAGACGAAATGTAAATAGATTTTCTTGTTTTATTTATAATTTATATAAATAACATTATTATTATAAAATCTCACCATACAAATTCTTTGTACAGTTAACGTAAAATAACTTGTGACTATTTTTCTGCCACATCAAAAGGAAAATAAATAGTGACAAGCATAGAATCAAATCCGCTCTCCCAAGCTGAGAATACTGACAAGAGTCAACAACTGATTCTTATCACCAGTCATTTGAGCCAAGATCCTGAAACATCTTGTCTTTAATCTTTGGTCGGGGATCTTCCTTGATTTTCGTCTCCACTGCTCCAACTTGTCCCAGGATGAATTCAAGCTCTGAAATAAAGTTTTAATTGTTTATTTTATTAATTGAACTATTGACATACCTACCACAAGCTAGCATTGACAATGACAATGACATCACTATCTATGCTAAG
>NC_133482.1:904146-927903 GCF_025370935.1 Choristoneura fumiferana | reverse complement strand
TGGGATGGTGTGGGAACTACGGCCCAAGCCCTCTCATGTTGAGAGGAGACCTGTGTGAGTATATACGCTGGGATGATGATTGTACCTTATTATTACTTAAAAAGGATTAGACAGCCATACATTTCTTTCAAATCATACATGTGCCTTGTTACCCACGTGTTAGCCAAAATGTACTGGAAAATACGGGCACTATACCTTATCATGTCTTAAATGCAATGTTTAACTTTTTGACTGTTGCCTTAATAAATAAATAAAAAAAAAACAATATGTATATTAATAGTTTTACATGTGTGGTTGTATTGTAGGTAGGAGGCAATACATAAACCAACTATCAAAAATGTATCACTAAATTGGTAGCTACACTATCCCTGAAAAAAATAAACTACTTTTCAAAACCTGGAAAGTAGAAATTTTGACTAAACTTCTTTTTTAATAATATACACTATATGCTATTTTGCTTACCCTTGTTTGTACAAATGTATGACAACCCAAATGCCCTCTCCAGCTTTGTTGACTTCCTGCACATAATCCTGTCCAGAGACTTCCCGCACATCTCCAAATTTGGGCTTCTCTGCTAACCGCTTGAGTTCCGCAATGCGGACCCGTCTGTATTCCTTCCAAACCCCTCATCTTCAGAATCTTCTAACTCATCTAGGCCGTCCAGGTCCGCTGGGATGATGATTGTACCTTATTGTTACATAAAAAGGATTAGGCCAGTTACATTTCTTTCAAATCGTACATGTGCCTTGTTACCCACGTGTTAGCCAAAAGGTACTGGAAAATACTGGCACTATACCTTATCATGTCATAAATGCAATGTTTATCTATGTGACTGTTTGTTGCCTTAATAATTAAAAAAAAAAAACTATGTAAATAATTTTTACGTGTGGTTGTATTGTGGGTAGGAGGTAATACATGAACCAACTATCAAAAATATATCACTAAATTGGCAGCTACACTATCCCTGAAAAAAATAAACTAGTTTTCAAAACCTGGAAAGTAGAAATTTTGACTAAACTTCTTTTTTATAATATTTACACTATATGCTATTTTGCTTACCCTTGTTTGTACAAATGTATGACAACCCAAATGCCCTCTCCAGCTTTGTTGACTTCCTGCACATAATCCTGTCCAGAGACTTCCCGCACATCTCCAAATTTGGGCTTCTCTGCTAACCGCTTGAGTTCCGCAATGCGTTTCCGTCTGTATTCCTCTATAACAGCCTCATCTTCAGAATCTTCTAACTCATCTAGGCCATCCAGGTCCAGCTCTGATAACTGTTTGTCTTCTAAAAAAACGGAATAAGGCCAGTTAGTTTTCATGCTTAAAACAAACAAAAACTGTATATTTCTAAGACCCATTACCAACTGTATTTTGTATGGAACTAAAATAAGTACTAAATTCTTGTCTCCTCTGCACAGCACAAATTCTGCTGATTAAAAAAAAATAGCCTTAATAAATAAAAAAACCTTCATTGCCACAACTTAAAATTACACATTGTAAAAAAAATAAAAAGTTGGGACAATGGGTCCCCAGTCAGCATAATGTTGGGCTTGATTGATTAAATTTGGCACATACTGTGTCCTGACATACGAGGAGTTAAAATTACCAATTGACTGTTATAATTTATGTAAATATATCAACAGATGTAGATAACCTGAAATATGTACTTACTTTCATCTTGTTTCTGTTGTATCGTTTGTTCAATCATATTGACAATATCAGCTTCGGTGATTTCCTTCTCCTTTTGTGGAATAATTCCTTTGGCGCGCAGGACATCGTTCCATTCTGTATCCTCGTTTGGGTTCTAAAAATAAACTGTTTTTACTTTACTCTGATATAAAGATACAAAGAGTGAGTGTAAAAGGAAATGTTGTAAATTACCTGCATTTTTTTTAATGGAGCCTTGTTTTAGTCTTATTTTATTAGTTCTTGATTGTTAAAAAGTTTAGAAATTTGATACCAGTTGCCTTTGCCTGACGTGATTGTGACATTAGTCTGTGCGTGCGTGAGTGATTCACATTTCATTTCACACACGCACGGGTGAGGGTGACACTCTTTAGAAGTTTTTCACACAATAGATAAACAAACTCGTGTCGACTAAAATGTTAAGGCGCGGCCACATGCAAATCGCTCGAGGCTCGTTTCCAACGTCAAATCAGCAGAGCTACTACGAAACTCGAAACTCGAAGTGCGTGTCGTGCGGTCCCTTTGACACTTAAACGAGAGCGAGAGAGACGGTAGGATACGAATTTCGATTTTCGAACTTCGGAGTAGGCCCTCTGTGCCAAGGGCTGTCGATTTGGCTGTCGATGACGAAAACGCTCTTGAACTCATGATTTTAAAAAACTTCTATGGCTGACCATAAACATTTATTTACATGCTGTTTAATTTTTTGATGTTTTCGACCCATAAACCATTATTTTACATTTACAATAAATGATAAACATCTTTGAATAATAAAATATAGATAGATGTTGTGAGATTTCAGTAAAATAAATCTGGGATAGGATTTTTGTTGTTATTCTTTTATTTTTATGCATAAATATTACTTTTTCCAAAAATGTGAATTTCGGAGATTACCGGTTTTTACACTAATTTTGACAATGACACGTCTTTTTTTTCTATTTAAAGTTGTCAACTTGCGTCGTGTTGGAAAAATTGCATGTCGCTATGTTCATTCACGTCAGTTCTAGAAATAAATAAATTGAACATGGCTGATACCGAGGGACATAAACATCGGGAAACTAATTTCCATGAGGGCGAAGGTAATTAAGAGTTACGTTATTATTGTGTAGGGCGAGTGCGTTAGTGCTTTGCGCAGACGGCTGCTGCGAGGCGGCCAAGTGCTGTCTTGCAAGTCAAGCCTCGCGTTTCCTCTGTGACATTGAGACTGGGATCTTTTTATACCTGCTGATTGGAACGCGGCGCTAGCCCGCCAGGAGCGCAGCGCCGGGCTACCGGGGCAGCGGCGCAAGGATGACCGGGGGCGCCGAGAAACCCCTCCGAACAGGTACCACTTGCCTTTGTTTTTGTTGTATATTTGAACAACTGCGAGCGAGGTTAAGTACGTCTCATCTAAAAACAAAAGTGTTATGTTATTGAGTGTAATTGAGTTTTTGCAGCATGTCGTACTTTGTACCATTGAAGATGTCAATTAAATTTAACGACGTATTTTTGAATTATATATTCGCACACATTGTATCCAAAGGTCAAATTAAGCCTTGTTTGATTCTTCACATTCACTAAAATATGTTAATTATGCTACTTTATACAATACTTTACAATACTTTAGTTTTGAGTCACTTATTGTTACTGAAAAAATATTAACACTATTCATTATTAACAGTTGAAAAAAAAAACAACATGAAATTCTATGCTCATCCATTAGAAAGCAGGGTGTTATACAACTAATAATTGCTATTGCTAATGTGCCTAATATACAGCATTCTACTTTCTATACAAACAAACCAAATTAGCATGTTTACTGCATATTTCACTTATTTGTCATTTCATGTAGCACTGTGAAGTATTTACAACTGCACTATTGCTATTGGAAAGTCATTAAAATTGGATTTAAATCTATATTCCTATATTTGCACCTGTCTTAAGCGAAGCTAACTTGTCAGGTTAATCTTGTTTAGTCCTGAAAAATGTTTGTTTGCTTTTAATTTTTTGCAATAAAATACAAAATATGAAACCCACTACTCAGTAAAAGTTTAAGATTGTCCTTAGTGTTAGTAAAAAAAATCAATAGGAACAGCCCCGGATCTAAATTTTTTCAAACCGGGGCAAAACCTTGATGGTGGCACCCCCTCCCTTCAGTGTGTGAGAAAAACTGTTAAAACTGCCAATGAGTAGCATTTTTCTTCTTTTCTTTTTCATTTCTTGTTTCAAGGATTTGACACCCCCATGAAACTGCCGCCCGGGGCAAGTGCCCCAGTTTGCCCCCCCTTAGATCCGGGGCTGAATAGGAATATAATTAGTAGTGCATTCAGTGATATTAACCCACTTACTAACAACTGGTAGCGGCAGAGTGGCTGTTTATCAAATTAACACTCAAACAACCCACTTTTTGGTGAGAGTGTTTTAGTTAATACAAGTTAAAGTATCACACATTCAGTTTATTTATGGTATTCTTAATTTGTGTGTACTTTTCTGTAATCTTATCACATAATCAAGGAGTAGGAAAATACATGTTTTTCTCACCCTTGTTTGTTACTTATCACATTTTAACAAATATTTCTATGCTTGTGGCTAGTAGCAGCGTTTTTTTCTCTTTGTAGCGAATTCTGACTACAAACGCAGAAACAGACTGTCAGGTTCTTGGCACTGAATGTGTTAAAAATTTAGACTATTTTGACTTAAATAAATAAGAATATTCTGAACTTTGTTGTGCACATAGTGAAATAAGCCCAGATAACTCACATCTTAAATTGAGTGCACCTTTAGTATGGCAATTGTTTACAAACAATACTTATCATCAGACTGTAAGCACTTATCATCATAATTTGAATAATCATAATAATACTCACTTCTAAGAATAAACTTCCATGAAAATACTAAATTACATTATAAATACGAAAGTCTGTCTGTTCCTCTTTATACTTAAAGCTCCTATTACTTTTGATGAAATTTGGTATAGAGATAGTTTTGAGTCCTGGAGGAAGGATGATCATTATTAGAACATAGAGTCATATGGCCTCATTGTAAAGACATAATATCAAAAATATAAAGTGATTGAAGCTTTAACATTGAAGCAATTAGTTAAAGCGATTTTGCAAAAAAGCGAAATTTTAGCGATAGACACACTCACTGAGTGCACCTAGCGCATTTTCGGACAGGTTTCCTTAGGCACACATGTGTGTGCCTAAATCATTTGACGGGTTAAATTACATGCAATAACAACAAAGATGCTAATTTCAATATTTTTTTGCATGTTAATTACATTGATATGGTAAACTTATTAGTGTAAATTTTAGAATTCGTTTTTGGTATTATGATGGTGAAGATAAAGCTGCTATGAGCAGTAGAGCTGTGTGTTTAACTTTGAACTTGTTGTTTTTTTTTTCATTTGAATTTGTAAATGGTGTGAGATTATTATCTTATCAGTGGAAGCACTAGGTTTTTCTTATCAGAGCTACCTTTTAGTGGTATCAAGATTGGAGCTAGTTCTTAATCCTTCTTATCGTTGCTAAACTATTTGCCTATAATTGATGTTTTGAATAATAAATCTCAGATATACAAGGTGTTAATTGAATAACTGAAAACCTGAAAGTAGTTTGCTCAGAATCAAGAGAAGAATCGTTTACTGTATACTTTAAAGCAGGTGTGTTTTTTTAGTCCTTATTTACTGTGCTCAGTAAAAGTTACTAATGCGTATGCCAATAGAATGTTTTACCAAGGTTGCATACTATTTAGATAGAAATAGAAATAATTTATTTGCAAGAATAATAATAATACTAACTAGCTGTTGCCCGCGACTCCGTCTGAGTAGAATTCGTTTATCGCTATCCCGTGGGAACTATGCAATTTTGCGGGATAAAACTATCCTATATCCTTCCTTGACACTCAAACTACAACTACAACTATATACTAAAATTATTAGAGATGGGCCGCACATGGGTTTCACCGAATGTTCGGTAAAACTTTTACCGAACCTAATATTCGGCATAATTGATTTCTAAGTAGAAACTAGAAATATGATTCATTTTAATTGAAATGTTCAATCATGCAACTCTTGAAAAACAAAAAACTTGCTTAACTTCTCACAATAAAGACCTCGTTGATTATTAACATATTTTTTAATTATAAAAATCACTGTAGCTTAATCTAAATAACAGCTACATACTTATATTTTGTTTTTAATTAATACTTAACCATTTTTTTATCACCTATTATTGGAAATAAAGCTATAGTGTCAACAAAAACATAAAGCCTTATTTATTTATTTATTAGACATGCCAACAGTACATGAACAAGACATTTAAATACCTTACTGTACCTCATAAAAAAAAAACACTTTTAACACTCATCTCATACATGGCTCAATACAGTAAAAAGAAGAGTTTCATACCACAAAATATGTACTATGTTTTTATGCAAATAAATGATTTATGTAGCCGTTAATTGTAGCGCATTTCTTGCTTTAATAACGCGTAAATTCCTATAATTCGGTAAAATGTACTCAATCGGAAAATTCCTAACGTTGAAAATAGCCTGAATGGCTTCGAGAAAAGTATGGTAGGCCGTGCCTTTGTTTTGGTTTTGCTCGACTTGGCGGGGGCACTCCCGTGCCCCCAGATTCGCCTTCTATGATTTCGCGATGAGATTTCTATATTATAAAATATTTTTGCACAATGAAATATTATTAAATATTAGAATACTTTATAAAACACATAAGGGAAAGTCCCTACTCATTTCTCAAAGAGCCGGCAATCCATCCGTAACTCAGCTTATGTTATGGATGCGATCTCCATGGGCAGCGGTGATTGCTTTCCATCTGGTGACCCACTGCTCGTTTCCCCCTATCATATAAAAAAAACATACAAAATTGAAGTGAGTCTTTTTTTCTCGCAATTGCTTTATGCCGTTGATGAATGTCTTAAAGTTTTAATTTGCTGAACGCTCGCTCAAATAAAAAACCGGCCAATAGCGTGTCGGACACTCCAGAAATAAGGTTTCGTAGCCATTACGAAAAAATTAAATAATATTTTTCTAAGGATTTCGTTTTTCTAGGAATATTCCAAGTTTAGATATATTTTATACCTTAGGCTGCTATTTACTCTTAAACTACTTCTCAAGAAAACTTAACTTTTATAGTTTTACCTGTAATTTTGATACACTTACTACCGTAATGTTTTTTTTTTTCATATTTTTCCACCCACCTGTTTTGATTTTAGAGGGGGGGGCGCTCGATTTTAATGAAAATTTGCATTTTAAAGTTGAATATTTTTTAAACATATCACTGAATCGAAAAATCGATTTAGCAACACCGTAATGGTTTTAAAATGCCTATCCAACGATACCCCACACTACAAGGTTGGATGGGGAAAAAAAAACACCCCCACTTTACGTCTATGAGAGGTACTGTAAAAACATTTTTTTTAATTTTTTTTATTGTACCATTTTGTCGGCATAGTTTACATATATATTCGGCTTTCTAGCATTGATAGTCCCTGAGCAAAGCCCCGTCCGCGGCAGATAGACAGACAGTCAGACATGTCGAAACTATAAGGGTTCCGTTTTTGCCATTTTGGCTACGGAACCCTAAAAACCTTTTAACTTTTGTTTAACCTGTGGCTGTCGGTATCGCCTTTCCTGTAACATACGTCACACAAAATCCAATACCTAATTGCGTATTGACGTCGAAATGTACTTGGCAGACACCCAAGATTTCCAAGAAGCATTCTTTCGACTTGATTGGCTTGTCTGGCACACAAGACTAACTAATTTGTAGTGAACTTTATTGCATTGCTTCGTGACCCCTGTAAAGTACATATCTAGTAGTAAAAGTATCTACCAGTCGACCAGAAGTAAACGGGATCTTTACTACATTGTAGTCAATTCCACTAATTTAATAAATGCGAAAGTTTGTAAGTCTGTTTGTTTGTGTGTTGCTTCATTACGTCTAAATCGCTGAACCAATTTAGATGAAATTCGGCATACAGATAGTTGTGTCCCGGGGACGGACATAGGATAGTTTTTATACCCGAGAAATGCATAGTTCCCGCGGGATAGTGAAAACGTACGCGGACAGAGTCGCGGGTAACGGCTAGTATCCTTATTAATTCACACAAAACCATTCACTAACGGAAACATGCAGCCGGGCTCTGTCTGGGTTCTCCATACCCAATCGACCATAAAGAATTTTTCCCCACTACACTCCACCATCCTTTAACCTCAAATAAGTGAAATAAAATCAGTAAATTAACAATAATCTAAACAAAAGCACGTCTTTGGCACTTCCGACGACTCAGACTAAAAAAAAAAGTTTGGGTGAATGGTCATTGTCTGGAAGCTTACTCCATCTTTGGCCCGATCTTCACTTACCATAATGCCAGGTTCACATCATTCCAGTAGCGATACATTTCGGGGTCACAACGAGTTACACAAGATGGATGGACCGCAGTGTCATGCTACTGGAATAATGTGAACCGGGCATAAGCCGTGGATTTAATACAAACGCAGGCCTATTATGCGTAAAAAAATACACTAAGAAAAATGATTGCCGGTACTTGACCTACCAACACCACTTGACACGGACACGGGCGAATTGAGTACCCTTAACCGCTACGCAAGAACACAGACCTGACCTAAAGGGTCCTCGTCTCGTCCCCAGGCTTATATTATTGTAGTAATAAATAAAAACTGATACATATTAACAGGTAGTGGCATGATATGCAAAAACGTAAGTCGAATGCTTACGTAGATGGTATCCTGTTTATTTCTGATTTATCAGATTCCGCACAAAAGACAATTTTAAAACTGATTTAGGCCAGCTAATATCTAATAATCAAGTTTCATAAAGTGAAATGAATGAATTACAATCTAAAACCTACGTGGTTTGTTTGACCTGTTAGAACCCTTTGCTCCCTTACAGTTAACGGAATTGAAAAATACCGCAGTAAAATAAAAATATTCGTAGTAATTCTTTCGCCAAGTTTGATGAGCTACTGCTATTTTTTCGCACTCGATCCGCTACAAGTGATGAAAGAAAGAACGTGTAAAGGAATCCCAATAGTTCATTTAAAGGAACTACATGTACAATTCAATTCAATTGATTTATTAGCTCACATGTAAACTTACAGTTTTAACACCAAAGCGCTTACATGGTATACACGGTTCTATAGCGGATAATTTCTTGTGCTTTTAGCTAGCGTGTCATTTCTATAAATCTTATTAGGTCTGGGGCACCTGTCGGGCCGACAGTGCGCAGGTATGTGCGGCCGGCGCCGGAGTGCCGGGTTGCTCTCGCGCCACGTTGCGGCAGGTCAGCTGGAAACACGAGTGGCGTGGCAGTCGATATGCTCATGTGCTGTGCTGTCCGTCAACTGTCAGTTGAAATGGGGTTTCTACTAATATTTAACGATAAATCGCTTATCCAATAGAAGCACATTAGCAAGAGCACAAGTTTTAGACTTTGAATTTACGGTAAAAAAAACCGGCCAAGAGCGTGTCGAACACGCCCAAAATAGGGTTCCGTAGCCATTACGAAAAAAATAAGTAATATTTTTCTAAGGATTTCGTATTTTATACGGAATCTTCCAAGTTTAGGTATATTTTATACCTTAGGCTGCTTGTTACTCTTAAACTACTAATAATTCTCAAGCAAACTTAGCCGTTATAGTTTGATATACCATCCTGAATTTTTTGTAATTTTTTCACCCACCGGTTTAGATTTTACAGGGGGCACGCTCGATTTTCATGAAAATTTGCACTTTCAAGTTGAATATTTCGCAAACAAATCACTGAATCGAAAAATCGTCTTGGCAAACCCGTAATGGTTTTAAAAGACCTATTACAAAGCAAAGAAAAACGGAAATCGAGACAAATGTCACGAAAATGGTCCCAACTCAGCATTATGTCAACCTTGCGGCCGACGCTGGTCTTCCATTGGACCCACTCTTACTCTCTTATTATACTCTTTTATGCTTGGAAATTTTCTGGCTAGCTTTTAAATATCCTTAGCTTGCTCCTGCTACTCCAGTTACTACGGTTGAAAACGGCCGGCATCCACCGTGAACCCGTGATATTAATGATGACTCCTACTATTTTACTGGTACTAATGTGATACCACCTTATCCGTCATAAAGGGACGATTACATTGCTGTTCTCAGCGCGAAACAAATCTTGATGTGCTTCAATTAGATTAGGCTAAGGTTGCGGTCGCTATGTAACCTCGCGCATGTTAAGCTAAGCTCGCGTTGGCTCTCGCCGGCATTCGCGACGTCGCTCAATTCGGATTTAATCGAGTATCAATTAACACTGAACACGTGTGGTTGATTGTGGCTAAAGTTTACATTTTACTGGCTGCTTTGCTGTAGATACTTGCTGCGAAGTAGAATCGCATCGATACGTTATTGCATAAACATAAACAGACTGATAATCCGCTTATATATTTTGCATGTGCAACTGTAACTAGCATAAAGACACAGTGGTCTTTCTCTGACACACGTTGATAAAAAGAGACTACTATATTTGTCACATCACCTATGTACACTAATGGAGCAGGTGAGAATAGTTGATGAAGAAATCCCTCGCAACACCCTTTTTGGAAATCAGTGGGTTGAATGTCAGTAGGTTGTATGACCAAAAAAAGGAAAACGATAAAGATAAAATTACTTCATCTTATTTTTTGATAAAAAATGTCATAAAGGTGGTAAAAAGGCTTACTTGATCAAACTATACATAATACAATAAAAGCTTGTAAAAAAAGTAACAGAGGAACTGGTTTTGAACTGCACTACAGGTCATCATTACGCTGTGATAAAATTATCAGCAGAACTTCAAAATAATACTATTCATGTACATGTATCGGAAAACCTTTCGATTGTGTTTTATCATAAAGATAATCAGGAACGCGAAATAATTTTAGTTATCACTCGAATGTTGGCAGACGTCCAACCTCCAGGTTATTGACATGAATCCCTCATTTTTGGGAGCTGGCCAGTAGCTCGCCCTGTAACTAGCACGCCGGTCTACTGATACCAGTGCTCTACATGACTAATGTACTAGGCATTAATTGAACTTCGAATTAGTTCCTCTGTATCTTGAAACTGGTTTAACCTGCTTATCGCCACTGTCCTTTCAAACTTCGTTTAGCATTCAAGTAGTTAACGATCAATAAAGATAAATGTATCGTTAATTCACAATCTGAAGTTTGTATACTATACATATAGATACAGTTTCCAGAATATATACTGTTCAGTTTAAATGAGGTTCGATTCTACTCTTCCACGCCTTCTTAAACTGTGTCTTTTCTATGCCTTATTGTAGGTAACACTAACAACATAAAATATGGTGTAACTGTGTAACCACACCAGGAAGGACATTAAAAGAACGATGTAATAATACTTACATAATTGCGTTAAGATTGCGGGGGTATTTCCCCGTTACGCAACCTCGCTTCCCACAATTATTTTTGTGCTTCTTAAACCTTATACTCACGATATCACGATCTATCATCCTTTATTCAAGAGAGACGCAGCTACACGTTAGAAATAGGAAAGAAAGGTGGACGGGTGCAAAAACCAGCCTTGTCGGTTTGTCCATGTTGGTTTCCTCGTGTTCTGTCCCGTTTCGTCTTGGAAACTGTTATTAGAAATACTAGTTTTGGTTGCGGCTTTTTGTAAAGTCGTTGCGTTGCTTCGTATGTCCGGGGCTTGCAGTTGCATCTTCCTAAACAGATTTGAAGTTTTTCGTGATATAAAAGTGTCATACTCAACAATAAACTTACAATAATTTACGTTTCCATTTCCTAGTTACGTCACTGGAATTGCCATCTCAAGCCATGTTATCAAATTAAACGTTTGGACGTTTACAGGCGGCAACCACGAGGTGGTTGGCAAACTGAGCTTGCGGCTAAACTATAAGACCGTGAAAAGTAAGTGCGTGTGCTCTTCCTGTAAGGTGTTAATGTAGTTCGTCATTCAAGTTTATATTCATCAATCATTTGAACAAATCATCTTTTCTGTAATTGTTGTCTTGTTCGTATTGCTGTATGATTGGTTAAACGGAGACAGCGCATAGTCTTGCGCAGCTGTGACAAGTGACAGCGGATTTTTTTCATGTTTCCTTCTCTTTGTTGTCGGAGCAGATGCACTGAGCACTTGGCTAGAAAATGGCAAACGTGCCAAAAAATTGTCATAGTTGCAAAGTTGTCATTTTCTAGCTTACTTTTGCTTAATTCTTAACTTCCCAAAAAAACTTCTACCGACTTGTGCCAGCCCTTCTGGTATTGTATTTTACCGCAAGCAAGAAATGCTTATGGCGATACAACGCACACGAAGCTCTACGTAACAAATTAGACGCGTGGATGTTACTCACATGTAATCGAATTAATGTTCACGTCACTTGTGTTTCAACAAATCATGCATGGAAATGCTCATTGCATAAAAATCGAAAACCATTCGACACCATATTTACAAAATTTCCTATGATTTATTGCGCGCGGTGTTCATCATGCATGTTTGCTATCCTCTACTGTCTGAATAATAGAATTGGCCTCAAATTAAAAACTTGCAACGAGATTATGAACAAAGGCTCGCAGCTAGTGTGGGCAGTGAATGTGTCCAATCAGCTGTTCATCCCGCTCGCCTTGACTCGTGCCCCAGTCTCGATTACAATGTACACGCTTTCAATTTTCGTCAATGTACTCACGCTTTTGCGCTAGATATATACACTTCGGACTGTGTTTGATTTAACTGCCTTTTAACTGAGGCCGCGTTAACGATACGGTGTACCCGGCTAATTAATGTACATTTGGCTTGTGGGCGAAGGTTAAGTGAGGCGGTACGTTCAGCTGTTTGATAACAACCTACTTATTACACGCGGCTGAAAATGGAAGTGTTGCGCAGTTAGTTCATGATGTCAGATTTTTAGGTACTTGATTCTGTCAAGTCAAGGGAGTGTTTCAGAAACCCGTCGTAGCTTTGCGAGGAACCTGCGCAGTTAGGAAGACAAATGTAAATAAGATCACTCAGTAGCCTGTTCTTGTAAATCGATTGGCACCAGAAGCTTTACCTTCGATATATCAATCAGTCTGTCCTTTACAGCTGGCGAGAACATAGCCTCCTTGTGGAAACAATATGAGATGGGACCTATGATTGTTTAACTTTTGTCTTTTTGCAAGAAAATCGTTCTGTTATACCTGAGATAGAACAGTGATGTTTAAGTTTTGCGGGAGTGGTCGGAACTGACCGGAATTGTCGGGCGGCTGCGTGTATCTGATCTGATCTATTAATGTGTTGACAAAAACTGTTCGTTTACATAAATAAAGTGTCTACAACCTTTCTTGTCAAAGTTATCAATGGTTAAGTTTTAGTTAAGTATCAATCAAGAAGTTCCCTTACCAGATTCAATAACAGTTGTGTACGGCTAAAGAATTAAAGACCATCTACAAAATATCACCTACAAAGTTGATGTAGCAATTAACTTTATTGTTTTTTTTCTGATGTGGAACTGTCATAAAAAATGCCTATGTAGCTTAGCATGAAGATTTTCTTGTCTAGATTTCAGCGCTGTTGTAAACAGATTCCATTTACGGAATTTTACACTCTATTAGTATTAATTTAAGTTGCATTCTCAATCGTTTCAAGGAGATAGCACTAAAGTCTGGCCAAGCATTGTTCGGGTTCTATCACGATAATCTCGGTTGTGACCTTCGCTCGGATTTCCTGCTGCATTCAGTTCATTAACTTTAAAAATAATTGCTATTGTTTAATTTGTATCATAGAATCGGAACTGGATGAAAAATTTTGAGGATATTGACGAATCGTAATCAAATAACGCTGTCTTTCTGCCAAGGTCTTGAAATGCTGCGTTATGTTTGTGCCACGCACGACGTTACCCAGGATAGTTATCAAGATAATTACGAACTGATAATTATCAATAATAATAACATTTATACCTGCATCTTATACCTTTAAACCAGCAATTCTACCTATATATATATTTCGGGGATCTCGGAAACGGCTCCAACGATTTCAATGAAATTTGGTATGTAGGGGTTTTCGGGGATTACAAATCGATCTAGCTTGGTCTCATCTCTGGGAAAACGCTTGTTACCGAGTTTTAGCCCGAGCAAAGCTCGGTCGCCCAGGCACTTTAATATTATGCGATGAGTCTAGTGTGTGTCCTTAATACAGTGCGTCGTCGCTTTTTTTGGATTTACGTCGATTATGTATTTGAACAAGAGAAATATAACAATTTAATAATAATTACTTTTACGAGAATATTAGTGAAATAGGGTCGTAATAAAATGATATTAGTAAAAATAGTTTTATGTACGTACTAATAGTTGGTATAGTACTTCATAAAACTTTGTCGTTGTAGCTCTTTGGAATTCTATGTTTATATGCCTAAATCTTAATTAAATCATAAATTCATAACCTATTAAAAGTGATTAAAAGAATGTAAATTGTATTCAGTAACAATTTGTTTCGTTCCAGTTCTACAAACCGGCTAAACGATTACCTTCCGCTCGACAATAAATACCTTGTACGTGTTAGTGATTAGCCGTACCGGATTTCTGATAAAGCCAAGTTGTTTTTTTCGTCTTTTTGTCTAAGATTTCACTTCCTACTTTGTAAGTCGTGTAAGTTACACGCCATATTTTCGAGACTCGTACTGAGCGCGGCCCGGCCACGACGCGACGGCGCGATCAGCGGTGCGGCGAGCGTTTATTGTGTTCATTGCGTGTGCTGCTTGGTGACCACTTTGGAGCGTGCGTCTCGGCTGCGCAATGTATAGAGAAAACGCTCATCGCTCCGCTGGTTGCGCGCAGTCGTAAACTCCAAGCTTGCAATGTCAATGTCACGCAGTAAGGCACTTGTCCCACCGCCGACGATGAGCGAGAAGCGAGCAGAGCGAGTAACTAGAAACGAGTGGGCGAGCAGTGAAAAGCGAGTGTTCGAGCACGACGGGCGATTACTCGCTCCACTCGCTCGAGCCGGGCGGCCGCCAAACTAACAGCGCTGCGCGAGTATCGCTGAGCTAGTTTTATAGTACGGTTTTATATTGTCGCTCCAAATGTAAGAAGTTTCGCCCAAACCGCCAGCGATCAACTAATTTATGCCGACTCGGGATCTTCTCGTTTCAGCATAAAATAGTCGATAGCCATCGTCCTCGGTAACAACTACCTTGGTCGTTTCTTTATTTTTTCAGTCTTTCGATACTATTTTTCGTTTCAAATATCGCAACAGTTTTTTTTTTCATTTGATTTTATTAATACAATACCAATACAAAGACTCTTTATTGTACACCAGACATTAGATAAGCAAGATACATGATGGTAAGCAATTAAATTACTAAGAGCGTCTCTTCCAAGCAACCTTTTTTACAGACAGAAGGAAGGACTAGTTTACAACAATCAATCAATCGATAAAATCCGTTAATCAATCGTTAAAATTCGTAAACTTTTCCTAAATCATTCTTCAGTTGTTGACGCTGCACGCTGCAGTTACCGTGAGTTATCTCTTGTTTCCGAGATCGAGCCCACTTTTGAAAACTTATCTAATCGGTTTAGTTTCCAGAACACGTCGCAGATAAAATAGTTTCAACTAAACTACGATTAGCGTGATCACAGATTAGTATTTGTTATTCTTATTACACCTCATTCAAACTTGTCAGGCTTCACAAAATGTTGACGTCCAAAGTTTTGTTTAGATTAGATAATCGACATTCTACACGAAGAGGATCCTACAGTGAACAATTAGCATTAAATAGTTCTTTTTTAGTTTCTTTCTTTTCATACTAAAAAAAGGCTAAACCGATTTTGATAACACATGTTTAAAAACCATCGCTAAAAACCCTGCTTTCAAATAAAAAACCGCACACAAATCGGTTCACCCGCTTAAGAGCTACGGTGCCACAGACAAACAGACAGACATACAGACACACAGACACACGTAGCGGTCAAACTTATAACAGCCTTCTTTTTGCGTCGGGTGTTAAAAATTGTGGCAAGTAGATATAGTGAGAGTGCAGTGGCGTGGTGCCGCGAAAACTTGATTCCAACCGGTTTGGTTATTTTTTTTACGTGACGTTAGTACCTACTGTCTATCTAATCCATACTAATACTAATATTATAAATGCGAGTGTGTGTGTTTGTATGTTTGTCCGTCTTTCACGTCGAAACGGAGCGACGGATTGACGTGATTTTTGGAATAGAGATAGTTTTTGAGCCAAAGAGTGACATAGGCTACTTTTTATCCCGGAAAAATGCGCAGTTCCCGAGGAAACAACAGGGAATTTCAGTTCATATGCAATTTTGCCCTTGTGTCGTATTCTTGAGAATGTTTATGAATGCTAATAATATGCGGTTCCGTAAAATGATAACAGTAGTACTACAGATGTCAGCCATAATTGGCTGAACGGCTTTATTAGGTTGGTAATTGCAAATTAAAGCCGTGGTGGCCTAGTGTTTGACCTATCGCCTCTCAAGCAGAGGGTCGTGGGTTCGAACCCCTGCTCGCACCTCTGAGTTTTTCGAATTCATGTGCGGAATTACATTTGAAATTTACCACGAGCTTTGCGGTGAAGGAAACATCGTGAGGAAACCTGCACAAACCTGCGAAGCGATTCAATGGTGCGTGCGAAGTTCCCAATCCGCACTGGGCCCGCGTGGGAACTATGGCCCAAGCCCTCTTGTTCTGAGAGGAGGCCTGTGCCCAGCAGTGGGACGTATATGGGCTGGGATGATGAATTGCAAATTGCAAGCTATGGTTACTTGACCTGAAATGTAAATTTCGGTTTTTTTATTTTTTTATTTATGACTGGATGGAAGCAGTCTACACTTCCACTGAACGACTGAACGTAGATAATAGTTAGTGTTTAGTTTCGTAACTAAGGGACCCCATAAATCCCTGTATTATTATTTTTTGTATTTTTTTTTATTTAATTATTTACTGTGGTTTTTAAGTATTTTATTTGTAATTATTTTATGTTGAAAAAATGACTTTCTGCGAAGTTTCTTGCGGCGCATTCTTCTTGGCAATGATGGTCTTTCCGAAAGCGCTGGTAGTTTAAAGAATGACGTGTAAAAGTGCCCATTGCGGCCTATTTACTGAATAAATGATTTTAATTTGAAACGATTCCGCAATTGTAGGTACTTACAGCTTACGAGTAGGTAATTAAATTAATTAACTCCTCCGATGTAAGTTTTATCATAGGCAATTAGTACAGACGCAATTATTCAACAAGATTTCTGTTTTAGAAGAGTTAGTTTCAAAAAATACGGACGAAATTAAAGTGAAATTTAAAGATATTTTTATAATAATAGTGCACTCGAGGAAACTGAATCACGTAAGGTAAACGTACGAGTGCTCGTCACTGTCCCAATAATAGGCATCTTTACTCTTATTTCATTAGCAATAGAGGTGACAGCAGGGTGTCATCTATTGGGCATTAGCGTCACAGAATAACTAATAGTACTACGTTACCGTGTCGAGCACTCGGACGTTTACCTTACTTACCACTTCGCTATGATTTCAATCGGAGATGGCATGGAATGTCAATGAGATGTCGTTCATAAGTGCTTGTTATAGCATAAATTGAATAAAGATATTTTGACTTGACTTGACTTGAGACATAAGTAGCATAAAGGTTCCACCCTACCCTAATACGCGATTAAGTTTCTTCGACAGTACAGTCAATTACAGTGCCCTTAGTGTAAGTTTTCGGTTACAAAATACGTCTCGATCGCGTTGGCGTTAAAATCTGAATTTGTATGGAAACACGAACATCGCAAACGTTCCACTAGAGGCGCTTTTCATGTTTCCATATAAATTGAGATTTTAACGCGAACGCGATCGAGACGTATTTTGTAACCGAAAAGTTACACTAGGGGTACTGAGTCAAAAGATTAGTCTTACAATCCGACCTAGGTATTGATTTATGTCTTGGGGAACAGCGTTTGCGTTATCTTTGGGATCTGCATGCAACAATACAAGTTAAGAACTACTTATTATGACAGAAAGTTGTACAATTAGTACAATTGTAGCTGCATGCATTGTTTCTCAGATTCACACTGAAAAGCATGTCTTATTATTCGATGCCATTCAGCGTTTCAATAGATTGTTTAACACTCACCCATTTCACACATAAACTTCGAGTCGAGCGTAAATGAAACATCATTAAGGAAGCGGTTCTCAGTAGGGTTTTGATTCTGATCATGCTTAAGAAGGTACAGTCGAGTTCATAAACTTGTGAGCAAAAATTTGATAAAAAAAATACAAAGGAACATAGAACCTCCTCCTTTTTTGAAGTCGGTTAAAAATATCTGAACACGGCTCTATTGTTAACGGCGTAGAAACTCGTTCAAATGTTTTTGATCAAATTTTTGCTCACGTTTATGAAATCGACTGTACAACAAGGGCCCGTTTCACCACCGTCTGATAAGTTGGTGGTTTTTATGTGACAGATGTCTGTGATGCCGACTCTTTATCCGAGATTAATTGATTTTATCAGCATTAAATACGTTATTATTATGCCAAGATTTTTTAAATTGTTATCTCCTATAGCGCACCCACCGTAGTAAGTAGACTAGTTAAGTTAGTTTTTAGTTTGGTTGGAGTCTGAATCATGTCCTCATGTCCATTTTGCCTCACTTAATAATACCTGAGGACCTGGGTTCGATTCCCAGCGCTGGTCTTATTTTTCTGGTTTTTCTGTGCATCTATATTTCAGTTTGTATTTTCGATATAGATTTTACGGGATGACCGTAAAAGTAACAAAAAAAATTGGAATTGAAATAAAATATACAATAAGATTCCAAAAAACCAATCTTAATTTTCACTTAATAATGTTATCTGTCTTGTATTGTAATTTTTGGTTTGTGATGGTGGATAAAAATTTCTATTATTGTTATTATTATTATCTATTATTATAAACGCGCGAACGTAAAATACCAACTGGACCACGGGTCGCCGACCAAATTCACCAGAAATTTTTGATCGCTTGCATACGCCATGTCACGTCGCATACTTGGAGTGTTGTATGTTTCATTTATTTTCCTTCTGTTTATCCAAATTAAATAAATAGAGCCGCCATTACCGACTGACATCTCTCGCATAAAAAATTAAGGACCTCTCAGAGAATGGTGAAGCAGAGGCAGTGGGAGGGGTGGGCGATGTGCGCCTCTATCAAAATAGGTGCGTTATCATAAAAGAATATATGTACCATCAGCCAAATAAGTGGTCTATCAATTTTAAAACAAGTTCCTATCAAATGAATATGTCGCTAAAGCTAAAGTCGAATTTTCATGTTGACAGGCAGGTCTATTGGCATTATTGTTTTATGACATGCAAACGATTATCAACTTTAGGGAGGTAGACCTGAGAGGCTGATGGTGGTACTTTATTTTTTAACACGTTAAGGTTAGCGACCAAGTAAACCCTTTGCTGGCTGGAGCCGTGGCCGCACGTGTCATTGACACCTGATCGGGGCGCTTCGTCACTGAAATGAATCATAACTGGTCCTGGTTTGAGGTCGCGTCAATCCTGGCGCAATACCTGATGCAACCGGGACTGCTTTTGGTGCCCCTTTGTACCTTTTAGTTACGGTATTTAAAAAAACGTACTAAGTTTATGTTGTGACCACTGTGACCATATATATTATACATGTATACACAATACAATCGAGTTTAGGCCACTAGTGTCTTGGAGAATTTAAACTCATCTAACCTGTTGAATGTTCCCTTTCAGTCAACGGAAATCAAAAATAACACATTGTTTGTATATTTGTTTGTGCAAGGTCCGCCCGGATTGCTACCACCATCTTGCTCGCTAATCCTGCCGTAAAGCAGCAGTGCTTGCACTGTTGTGTTTCGGCGTGGAGAGTAAGACAGCCGATGAAATTACTGGCACTTGAGGTATTATTCATCTTAGGCCTCTAGATTGGCAACGCATCTGCAATACCCCTGGTGTTGCAGATTGCAGATGTTTATGGGCGGTGGGGATCTCTTACCATCAGGAGACCCACTTGCTCGTTTGCCATCCAGTCGAATAAAATAAAATATACGAGTGTATGTATGTACCTTTTGCTTCGACTGCACGTAGCTTAGCCCCGTTCTTGTTATTTTAATATTTACCATTGCAACCATCCGTCCCTGGCTTGTACATACAAATTAAATTGAACGTTCGCTTTCTCTCTAAACACATAATGGCGGCTTCCCATGCCACACGCTGTTTGTTTGAAATTGATACAGATTAGAATAATGACTGTGAACTTGTCTGACAGGCGGTGCCGCCGCGGACTGTCAACAATGCCATTCAAATCTGATGAAAATGTTGACGAGACAATTGAAACGCGTAACTGGAGTTAAATTAAAATGTTAAAGCTGCGAAGTGCGGGACAACGTTATGAATTGTTTAGTCTTGTACTCCTTTAGAGGTTCATTTTCTTTTTAAATCGTTATAGTAAAGCAGTTTTTTAAGTTTAAACAATTATTTTGCTCACCCGCGACCTTACGATAGCTATGTCTAACAAATGTGTTTTCATGCAGCTCCACCTCTACACTGTAAGAACACGCACACATCACACAAACCCAACAATCACCAGCACGCTAACGCGTCTTGAACTCAATGAGAGTTCATCAACAAAGCAACACAACCGTTAGACATTGCATTTTTTTCCAGTAGGTCATAGTGTGAATAAAGGGTTGCAAATAGCTGGGAATACCCCGTTAAAATGTGATTTAATGCATTCTATTGTTTTAATATCCTGTTATTTGCTTCCATGCGAGCTCAGATCAAATCATTTGACTTTCACAGCTTGCAAGTAAAAATGAAGAAGTTCAAAGTCAAAGTCAAAATATCTTTATTCAATTTAGGGTATAACAAGCACTTATGAATGTCAAAAAAAAAAACTACCACCGGTTCGGAAAAACCTCTGTTGAGAAGAATCCGGCAAGAAACTCAACGAGGTAAAGTTCTATCTGTTACACATACAATTTTGTATTTCTCACGTGCTGTGTCGCGCTCCGATGATGACGTAGGACATTGGAGGTCGATGTTCAAATCGAATCCACAATAACCTTTATGAATCACACCAGCTTTTGGTCGGGACTTAGTCTGCGCGAAAATAAAGTAAAATTGACCACCTCTTCTTGACTTCTTAGTTCTTATAAGGTGCTTGTTATTTTTTTTTCTTGTAGTGGCACTAGAATGTCTATCTATTACGAGTCTCGTGATAGAACCCTGAGACAAACAGCCGCACTGCGTAGCGACACTAATAGGGTTCCGTTTGTCATCCCTCGGGCATGGGACACCCAAAAATCAAATTTTTACCTACACTGGCTATCATAACCATCGGAGCTGTTTACGTGCTCATAAATATCTGAACACAGCCGCCATTTGTAATAGGTACGGTCTACGGTCTTGCTCCGATATTTTCAAGCGCCAAGACGGCTTGATATTTTTGATGGTGACTGTAAATACACCAAAACTCTTTGCTTTCACAGTTGTTCGTGAAATTCCTGTAAATATGTTTATATATATGTTCAGCCATCTGTGCTGGTCGCAGTGAACAATGACGCATGCTAAAATTAATTAAATGAAACATATTTAGTTTAGCAATACCAACCGCAGTTGAAACATCTGTACAAATTCAGAGCGAACAATGAGATAAATGTCATGTCAATGCATTCTTTTTACAAATTAGCGAACAGAATTGCACGTGATTTTCAACTATACATCGTTTAGTACAACAGATTATTATAATTATGCGTATACTATAGAAGAAACTGAATCACGTACAGTCACCAGCATAAATATCTGCCACAGCGGAGCGTGCAAGAATATCTGACACGTCCTTCCGGCCCTAGAAATAGAGTCGTATCAGGATATTTATGCACGCTTGTTGTGTCAGATATTGGTGCTGGTGACTGTACCCACCAGGGTTGAACCTTTTCAAAGTCAATTTCGCTATGATTTCTTTGGCAGATGCATGGGATGTCATCATAACATTAGTAGCACGAAGGTCCTACCCTAGTATGTGATTCAGTTTTCACCACTGCACATGTTTGAATATGTGGGTGATGGGTGATGGAACTGAAGACGTTATTTGTGGAACAAGTTTTCACGATTCTAGAAACGAAATCCCTTACGAATCCCTTTTTCGGTAACTACTGGTGTCACCACCAATACTAGCTCTATTGTTTAACTTAAGTTAAATTAAGTGTTTGGTGGTGGTACAGTCACCAACACCAATATCTGACACAACAAGCGTGGATAAATATCTGATACAACTCTATTTCTAGGGCCAGAAGGACGTGTCAGAAATGTTTGCACGCTCCGCTGTGGCAGATATTAATGCTGGTGACTGTACTGTTGGAGCCGTAAATAAACCATTATTCTTCTTAAATCCTTTCAGCCGTTAGCATCCTTCATTGCACGTCATTGCAACGAATTAATACGCACGATTTACATACACATCGTCCATAAAGATGCAACTTTACTATGCCGTCATCTTCGGCGCATACAGGTGAATCTTTTAACAGTTGCAAACTACCTGGTAACTAATTCATCTCATCGTATGTCCAGTAACAGAGACACCGGCGACGCCCCCGCCAGCAGCGGCGCCGAGCGGGCCACGCGGCGTCCAAATCGTCAACACCGGCCCGACCACACCTTCGTGCTGGATGAGGATGCTCTGAAGGAACTGCTGCACGATGAGGACGTGCGGGAACGCGCCGTGGTGGTGGTCTCCGTGGCCGGCGCCTTCCGGAAGGGAAAGAGCTTCCTGCTCGACTTCTTCCTCAGATATATGCATCATAAGGTTGGTAACGTGAAACAGACATAACATTCGCCTGGAGAGAGCTCACTCTTGCCGTACGGAAGGGCGTTTTAAATCCATTCAGCCATTGTAACTTTTTTGAAATGCTTTTGCTGATTACGCGTCGACAGATTTTGTGAGATCATTATACAAACAGGATTCAGTAATAACACGCCTGTTCTTCATGCGGCAGAGGCCGGCGAAGTGCCAGAACCCAAAGTTATATTCCACTAGATTTATTAATCTTCAGAGTACACGATAAACAGGGTCGGTATTGACATGCCGGTAATTATCTGGTCGGGATTGATCATCGCACGATGCATACCGCCGGGCTGATATTTAGTGGCATGGGTTTTAATGTACGTATGCCTACATGAAAAAAAAGGGGTCGGTAGGTATACTGACGGCAAAAAAACTGACACTCAAATATATGCAGTAAATAGGTAACTTTGTATAAAGGAGTGGGCCAAATTTTGTGCCGCTGAGTATATTATATGGCCTCGTAAAAACTGCCACTCTGGTCATTTATACTCAGCAGCGGATGGATGTGGGCTGATTTGATTGTTTGTTTTTCGTAGTACGGCAGCGGCGGCGGCGGCGGCCGACTGGCTGGGCGCGCCGAGGAGCCGCTGCAGGGCTTCAGCTGGCGCGGCGGCTCCGAGCGCGACACCACAGGCATCCTCATGTGGTCAGAGATATTCAAGGCCACGCTCGACAACGGCGAGAAGGTATGGTGCCACGTTGCCTCACGTCCCCGTAACATATCCATCCCATCCCATTGCAGCCTATATACGTCCCCACTGCTGGCACAGGCCTCCTCTCAGAACAAGAGGGCTTGGGCCATAGTTCCCAGCGGGCCCAGTGCGGATTGGGAACTTCGCACGCACCATTGAATCGCTTCGCAGGTTTGTGCAGTTTCCTCACGATGTTTTCCTTCACGCAAAGCTCGTGGTAAATTTCAAATGTAATTCCGCACATGAATTTCGAAAAACTCAAGAGGTGCGAGCGGGGTTCAACCCACGACCCTCTGCTTGAGAGGCGATAGGTCAAACCACTAGGCCACCACGGCTACTCGCCTCCGCCTACTACGTCGCCTCACGTTCCCGTAAATATCTCCACGGCCTCATAATTATTTTTAATAAATACGAAAATATGGACGTTTCAAACTGTTAATTAGACAGAGAAATCAGACATGTCACATGACATGACGAGACGACCATAGAAAGTCCTAACTGAGGTTGCGTTTCTACCTGAGATGTGCGA
>NC_133482.1:860425-904086 GCF_025370935.1 Choristoneura fumiferana | reverse complement strand
ACACTCCAGAAATAAGGTTTCGAGCCATTACGGAAAAAATAAATAATATTTTTTCTAAGGATTTCCGTTTTCTAGGAATATTCCAAGTTTAGATATATTTAACCTTGGCTGCTATTACTCTTAAAACTACTTTCAAGAAAACTATAACATTTTTATATTTTACCTGTAATTGAATACACTTACTACCCATAATGATTTTTTTTTTTCATATTTACGACCCAACCTGTTTTGATTTAGAGGAGGGCCACAGGCGCTCTGATTTAATTGAAAATTTGCATTTTAAAGTGGAATATTTTTTAAACATATCACTGAATCAAAAAAAAACGATTTAGCAACACCCCGTAAGGTTTTAAAATGCCTATCCAACGATACCCCATACTACAAGGTTGGATGGGAAAAAAAAAAACACCCCCACTTTACGTCTATGAGAGGTACTATAAAATCATTTTTTTTTAATTTTTTATTGTACCATTTTGTCGGCATAGTTTACATATATATTCGTGCAAAATTACAGCTTTCTAGCATTGATAGTCCCTGAGCAAAGCCCCGTCCGCGGCAGATAGACAGACAGTCAGACATGTCGAAACTATAAGGTTCCGTTTTTGCCATTTTGGCTACAGAACCCTAAAACCTTTTAACTTTTGTTCAACCTGTGGCTGTCGGTATCTCCTTTCCTGTAACATACGTCACACAAAATCCAATACCTAATTGCGTATTGACGTCGAAATGTACTTGGCAGACACCCAAGATTTCCAAGAAGCATTCTTTCGACTTGATTGGCTTGTCTGGCACACAAGACTAACTAATTTGTAGTGAACTTTATTGCATTGCTTCGTGACCCCTGTAAAGTACATATCTAGTAGTAAAAGTATCTACCAGTCGACCAGAAGTAAACGGGATCTTTACTACATTGTAGTCAATTCCACTAATTTAATAAATGCGAAAGTTTGTAAGTCTGTTTGTTTGTGTGTTGCTTCATTACGTCTAAATCGCTGAACCAATTTAGATGAAATTCGGCATACAGATAGTTGTGTCCCGGGGACGGACATAGGATAGTTTTTATACCCGAGAAATGCATAGTTCCCGCGGGATAGTGAAAACGTACGCGGACAGAGTCGCGGGTAACGGCTAGTATCCTTATTAATTCACACAAAACCATTCACCAACGGAAACATGCAGCCGGGCTCTGTCTGGGTTCTCCATACCCAATCGACCATAAAGAATTTTTCCCCACTTCACTCCACCATCCTTTATCCTCGATAAGTGAAATAAAATCAGTAAATTAACAATAATCTAAACAAAGCACGTCTTTGGCACTGCCGACGACTCAGACTAAAAAACAAGTTTGGGTGAATGGTCATTGTCTGGAAGCTTACTCCATCTTGGCCCGATCTTCACTTACCATAATGCCCGGTTCACATCATGCCAGTACATTGCGGGGTCACAATCCAAACGAGTTACACACGATGGATCGAGCACCGCAGTGTCATGCTACTGGAATAATGTGAACGGGCATAAGCCGTGGATTTAATACAAACGCAGGCCATTATGCGTAAAAAAAATACACTAAGAAAAATGATTGCCGGTACTTGACCTACCAACACCACTTGAAACGGACACGGGCGAATTGAGTACCCTTAACCGCTACGCAAGAACACAGATCTGACCTCTAAAGGGTCCTCGTCTCGTCCCCAGGCTTATATTATTGTAGTAATAAATAAAAACTGATATATATTAACAGGTAATGGCATAATATGCAAAAATGCAAGTCGAATGCTTACGTAGATGGTATCCTGTTTATTTCTGATTTATCAGATTCCGCACAAAAGACAATTTTAAAACTGATTTAGGCCAGCTAATACCTAATAATCAAGTTTCATAAAGTGAAATGAATGAATTACAATCTAAAACCTACGTGGTTTGTTTGACCTGTTAGAACCCTTTGCTCCCTTACAGTTAACGGAATTGAAAAATACCGCAGTAAAATAAAAATATTCGTAGTAATTCTTTCGCCAAGTTTGATGAGCTACTGCTATTTTTTCGCACTCGATCCGCTACAAGTGATGAAAGAAAGAACGTGTAAAGGAATAATTCAATTGATTTATTAGCTCACATGTAAACTTACAGTTTTAACACCAAAGCGCTTACATGGTATACACGGTTCTATAGCGGATAATTTCTTGTGCTTTTAGCTCGCGTGTCATTTCTATAAATCTTATTAGGTCTGGGGCACCTGTCGGGCCGACAGTGCGCAGGTATGTGCGGCCGGCGCCGGAGTGCCGGGTTGCTCTCGCGCCACGTTGCGGCAGGTCAGCTGGAAACACGAGTGGCGTGGCAGTCGATATGCTCATGTGCTGTGCTGTCCGTCAACTGTCAGTTGAAATGGGGTTTCTACTAATATTTAACGATAAATCGCTTATCCAATAGAAGCACATTAGCAAGAGCACAAGTTTTAGACTTTGAATTTACGGTAAAAAAAACCGGCCAAGAGCGTGTCGAACACGCCCAAAATAGGGTTCCGTAGCCATTACGAAAAAAATAAGTAATATTTTTCTAAGGGTTTCGTATTTTATACCTTAGGCTGCTTGTTACTCTTAAACTACTAATAATTCTCAAGCAAACTTAGCCGTTATAGTTTTCCTTGAAAGTTTGATATACCATCCTGAATTTTTCCCACCGGTTTAGATTTTACAGGGGGCACGCTCGATTTTCATGAAAATTTGCACTTTCAAGTTGAATATTTCGCAAACAAATGACTGAATCGAAAAATCGTCTTGGCAAACCCGTAATGGTTTTAAAAGACCTATTACAAAGCAAAGAAAAACGGAAATCGAGACAAATGTCACGAAAATGGTCCCAACTCAGCATTATGTCAACCTTGCGGCCGACGCTGGTCTTCCATTGGACCCACTCTTACTCTCTTATTATACTCTTTTATGCTTGGAAATTTTCTGGCTAGCTTTTAAATATCCTTAGCTTGCTCCTGCTACTCCAGTTACTACGGTTGAAAACGGCCGGCATCCACCGTGAACCCGTGACATTAATGATGACTCCTACTATTTTACTGGTACTAATGTGATACCACCTTATCCGTCATAAAGGGACGATTACATTGCTGTTCTCAGCGCGAAACAAATCTTGATGTGCTTCAATTAGATTAGGCTAAGGTTGCGGTCGCTATGTAACCTCGCGCATGTTAAGCTAAGCTCGCGTTGGCTCTCGCCGGCATTCGCGACGTCGCTCAATTCGGATTTAATCGAGTATCAATTAACACTGAACACGTGTGGTTGATTGTGGCTAAAGTTTACATTTTACTGGCTGCTTTGCTGTAGATACTTGCTGCGAAGTAGAATCGCATCGATACGTTATTGCATAAACATAAACAGACTGATAATCCGCTTATATATTTTGCATGTGCAACTGTAACTAGCATAAAGACACAGTGGTCTTTCTCTGACACACGTTGATAAAAAGAGACTACTATATTTGTCACATCACCTATGTACACTAATGGAGCAGGTGAGAATAGTTGATGAAGAAATCCCTCGCAACACCCTTTTTGGAAATCAGTGGGTTGAATGTCAGTCGGTTGTATGACCAAAAAAAGGAAAACGATAAAGATAAAATTACTTAATCTTATTTTGTTAAAAAAATGTCATAAAGGTGGTAAAAAGGCTTACTTGATCAAACTATACATAATACAATAAAAGCTTGTAAAAAAAGTAACAGAGGAACTGGTTTTGAACTGCACTACAGGTCATCATTACGCTGTGATAAAATTATCAGCAGAACTTCAAAATAATACTATTCATGTACATGTATCGGAAAACCTTTCGATTGTGTTTTATCATAAAGATAATCAGGAACGCGAAATAATTTTAGTTATCACTCGAATGTTGGCAGACGTCCAACCTCCAGGTTATTGACATGAATCCCTCATTTTTGGGAGCTGGCCAGTAGCTCGCCCTGTAACTAGCACGCCGGTCTACTGATACCAGCGCTCTACATGACTAATGTACTAAGCATTAATTGAACTTCGAATTAGTTCCTCTGTATCTTGAAACTGGTTTAACCTGCTTATCGCCACTGTCCTTTCAAACTTCGTTTAGCATTCAAGTAGTTAACGATCAATAAAGTTAAATGTATCTTTAATTCACAATCTGAAGTTTGTATACTATACATATAGATACAGTTTCCAGAATAAATACTGTTCTACTCTTCCACGCCTTCTTAAACTGTGTCTTTTCTATGCCTCATTGTAGGTAACACTAACAACATAAAATATGGTGTAACTGTGTAACCACACCAGGAAGGGCATTAAAAGAACGATGTAATAATACTTACATAATTGCGTTAAGATTGCGGGAGTATTTCCCCGTTACGCAACCTGGCTTCCCACAATTATTTTTGTGCTTCCTAAACCTTATACTCACGATATCACGATCTATCATCCTTTATTCAAGAGAGACGCAGCTACACGTTAGAAATAGGAAAGAAAGGTGGATGGGTGCAAAAAACAGCCTTGTCGGTTTGTCCATGTTGGTTTCCTCGTGTTCTGTCCCGTTTCGTCTTGGAAACTGTTATTAGAAAGACTAGTTTGTTTGCGGCTTTTTGTAAAGTCGTTGCGTTGCTTCGTATCCGGGGCTTGCAGTTGCATCTTCCTAAACAGATTTGAAGTTTTTCGTGATATAAAAGTGTCATACTCAACAATAAACTTACAATAATTTACGTTTCCATTTCCTAGTTACGTCACTGGAATTGCCATCTCAAGCCATGTTATCAAATTAAACGTTTGGACGTTTACAGGCGGCAACCACGAGGTGGTTGGCAAACTGAGCTTGCGGCTAAACTATAAGACCGTGAAAAGTAAGTGCGTGTGCTCTTCCTGTAAGGTGTTAATGTAGTTCGTCATTCAAGTTTATATTCATCAATCATTTGAACAAATCATCTTTTCTGTAATTGTTGTCTTGTTCGTATTGCTGTATGATTGGTTAAACGGAGACAGCGCATAGTCTTGCGCAGCTGTGACAAGTGACAGCGGATTTTTTTCATGTTTCCTTCTCTTTGTTGTCGGAGCAGATGCACTGAGCACTTGGCTAGAAAACAAACGTGCCAAAAAATTGTCATAGTTGCAAATTGTCATTTTCTAGCTTACTTTTGCTTAATTCTTAACTTCCCAAAAAAACTTCTACCGACTTGTGCCAGCCCTTCTGGTATTGTATTTTACCGCAAGCAAGAAATGCTTATGGCGATACAACGCACACGAAGCTCTACGTAACAAATTAGACGCGTGGATGTTACTCACATGTAATCGAATTAATGTTCACGTCACTTGTGTTTCAACAAATCATGCATGGAAATGCTCATTGCATAAAAAATCGAAAACCATTCGACACCATATTTCCAAAATTTCCGATGATTTATTGCGCGCGGTGTTCATCATGCATGTTTGCTATCCTCTACTGTCTGAATAATAGAATTGGCCTCAAATTAAAAACTTGCAACGAGATTATGAACAAAGGCTCGCAGCTAGTGTGGGCAGTGAATGTGTCCAATCAGCTGTTCATCCCGCTCGCCTTGACTCGTGCCCCAGTCTCGATTACAATGTACACGCTTTCAATTTTCGTCAATGTACTCACGCTTTTGCGCTAGATATATACACTTCGGACTGTGTTTGATTTAACTGCCTTTTAACTGAGGCCGCGTTAACGATACGGTGTACCCGGCTAATTAATGTACATTTGGCTTGTGGGCGAAGGTTAAGTGAGGCGGTACGTTCAGCTGTTTGATAACAACCTACTTATTACACGCGGCTGAAAATGGAAGTGTTGCGCAGTTAGTTCATGATGTCAGATTTTTAGGTACTTGATTCTGTCAAGTCAAGGGAGTGTTTCAGAAACCCGTCGTAGCTTTGCGAGGAACCTGCGCAGTTAGGAAGACAAATGTAAATAAGATCACTCAGTAGCCTGTTCTTGTAAATCGATTGGCACCAGAAGCTTCACCTTCGATGTATCAATCAGTCTGTCCTTTACAGCTGGCGAGAACATAGCCTCCTTGTGGAAACAATATGAGATGGGACCTATGATTGTTTAACTTTTGTCTTTTTGCAAGAAAATCGTTCTGTTATACCTGAGATAGAACAGTGATGTTTAAGTTTTGCGGGAGTGGTCGGAACTGACCGGAATTGTCGGGCGGCTGCGTGTATCTGATCTGATTTATTAATGTGTTGACAAAAACTGTTCGTTTACATAAATAAAGTGTCTACAACCTTTCTTGTCAAAGTTATCAATGGTTAAGTTTTAGTTAAGTATCAATCAAGAAGTTCCCTTACCAGATTCAATAACAGTTGTGTACGGCTAAAGAATTAAAGACCATCTACAAAATATCACCTACAAAGTTGATGTAGCAATTAACTTTATTGTTTTTTTTCTGATGTGGAACTGTCATAAAAAATGCCTATGTAGCTTAGCATGAAGATTTTCTTGTCTAGATTTCAGCGCTGTTGTAAACAGATTCCATTTACGGAATTTTCCACTCTATTAGTATGAATTTAAGTTGCATTCTCAATCGTTTCAAGGAGATAGCACTGAAGTCTGGCCAAGCATTGTTCGGGTTCTATCACGATAATCTCGGTTGTGACCTTCGCTCGGATTTCCTGCTGCATTCAGTTCATTAACTTTAAAAATAATTGCTATTGTTTAATTTGTATCATAGAATCGGAACTGGATGAAAAATTTCGAGATTCATTCGAGGATATTGATGAATCGTAATCAAATAACGGTGTTTTTCTGCCAAGGTCTTGAAATGCTGCGTTAAGTTTGTGCCACGGCCGAAGATACCCAGGATAGTTATCAAAATAATTACGAACTGATAATTATCAATAATAATAACATTTATACCTGCAAGACGCAGCTTATACCTTAAACCAGCAATTCTACCTAATAAATATATATATATATATATTTCGGGATCTCGGAACCGGCTCCAACGATTTCAATGAATTTGGTATGTAGGGGGTTTTTCGGGGATTACAAATCGATCTAGCTTGGTCTCATCTCTGGGAAAACGCTTGTTACCGAGTTTTAATTAGGCACTTTAATATTTATGCGATGAGTCTAGTGTGTGTCCTTAATACAGTGCGTCGTCGCTTTTTTTGGATTTACGTCGATTATGTATTTGAACAAGAGAAATATAACAATTTAATAATAATAATTACTTTTACGAGAATATTAGTGAAATAGGGTCGTAATAAAATGATATTAGTAAAAATAGTTTTATGTACGTATGTAGTTGTATGTGTTTGGTACAAATAGTTACAAAGTACGTCCATAAAACTTTTTCGTTGTAGCTCTGGGTTTTTATGCTTATATGCCTAAATCTTACCTAATTAAATCATAAATTCGTAACCTATTAAGAGTGATTAAAAGAGTGTACATTGTATTCAGTAACAATTTGTTTCGTTCCAGTTCTACAAACCGGCTAAACGATTACCTTCCGCTCGACAATAAATACCTTGTACGTGTTAGTGATTAGCCGTACCGGATTTCTGATAAAGCCAAGTTGTTTTTTTCGTCTTTTTGTCTAAGATTTCACTTCCTACTTTGTAAGTCGTGTAAGTTACACGCCATATTTTCGAGACTCGTACTGAGCGCGGCCCGGCCACGACGCGACGGCGCGATCAGCGGTGCGGCGAGTGTTTATTGTGTTCATTGCGTGTGCTGTATGTATCCTTAGTGTAAGTTTTCGGTTACAAAATACGTCTCGATCGCGTTCGCGTTAAAATCTCAATTTGTATGGAAACACGAACTTCGCAAACGTTCGCTAGAGGCGCTGTTCGTGTTTGCATACAAATTTAGATTTTAACGCGAACGCATATCGAGACGTATTCCGTAACCGAAAACTTACACAGGGCACTGCTTGGTGACCACTTTGGAGCGTGCGTCTCGGCTGCGCAATGTATAGAGAAAACGCTCATCGCTCCGCTGGTTGCGCGCAGTCGTAAACTCCAAGCTTGCAATGTCAATGTCACGCAGTAAAGTGGTCGTGTAATTCTTTATATTTTTAGCAGAAACCAATTAAAGTGCAACCAATTAAATTTTCAGGCAGAGAGTCCTAGGTTCAAGTACGGGCTTGATGATAATGTAAAGTCCAAATTACCACTAATTTACCACTAACCGAGGCGTCTGTATTTATGCTGAGGCGGGATCTTCTCGGTCACATAAAATAGTTTCACGTTGTAACCTACCCTTTCTTTTTTTATTTTAGTTTTGATATATTTTGTGTTTCGAATACATTTTTTCATTTGCTTTTATTAATCAATCGTTAAAATCCGTATACTTTTTCTAAATCATTCTTCAGTTGTTGACGCTGCACGCTGCAGTTACCGTGAGTTATCTCCTGTTTCCGAGATCGAGCCCACTTTTGAAAACTTATCTAATCGGTTTAGTTTCCAGAACATGTCGCAGATAAAATAGTTTCAACTAAATCACGATTAACTCGATCCTCTTGCTCTCCGCAGAGACGTTAGCTCCCTTTGTGAATTCTATAAGACCTACAACGGGGAATGCTTTGAGGAACTCTTCGACCTCATTCCAGCTGCGGGGTTCCATTACGGATCCACCCGTCGTAAGCGTTCATTTCATCGACATCGTGTTGATGAATGGCAGTTTTCGACGGTGCGTTTTAAGCTGTCTTTTTTGCCGCGAACTTGCAAAATCTGGAACGAGCTTCCCGCTGGGGTCTTCCCATCGAATTATGACCTGGGTGCCTTTATATGGCGAGTGTACAATTTTCTGCAGGGCTGACAACGCACTGGCATCGCGTAAAGCGCTGCGGGTGTCTATGGACAGTGGTGATCACTTAACATCAGGTGACCCACTAGTTCGTTTGTCTGGCCTCTCCTCTCTAACATAAAAAAGCGGCCAAGAGCGTGTCGGACACGCCCGAAATAGGGTTCCGTAGCCATTACGATATTATATTTTTCTAAGGATTTCGTATTTTATACGGAATATTCCAAGTTTAGGTATATTTTATACCTTAGGCTGCTATTTACTCATAAACTACTAATAATTCTCAAGCAAACTTAGCTGTTATAGTTTTCCTTGAAAGTTTGATATACTTACTACCATCCTGATTTTTTCCAAAGTTTTCCACCCACCGGTTTAGATTTTAGAAGGGAGCGGACGCTCGATTTTAATGAAAATTTGCACTTTAAAGTTGAATATTTCGCAAACAGATCACTGAATCGAAAAATCGTTTTAGCAACCCCATGGTTTTAAAAGACCTATCCAACGATACCCAACACTATAGGGTAGGATGAGAAAAAAAAATTAACCCCCACTTTACATCTATCGGAGGTACCCTAAAAAAAATTTTTTTTTTTGAATTTTTAATTGTACCATTTTGTTGGCATAGTTTACTTATATATCTGTGCAAAATTACAGCTTTCTAGCATTGATAGTCCCTGAGTAAAGCCGCGGACGGACAGACGACTGACATGGCGAAACTATAAGGGTTCCGTTTTTGCCAATTTGGCTCCGGAACCCTAAAAAGCGTGATCACAGATTAGTATTTGTTATTTTTATTACACCTCATTCCATGACATCCAAACTTGTCAGGCTTCACAAAATGTTGACGTTCAAAGTTTTGTTTAGATTAGATAATTTTCTACACGAAGAGGATCCTACACTGAAAAATTAGCACTAAATAGTTCTTTTTTTAGTTAATTTCTTTTCATACTAAAAAAGGCTAAACCGACTTTGATAAAACATGTTTAAAAACCATCGCTAGAAACCCTGCTTTCAAATAAAAAAAAAACGCACACAAATCGGTTCACCCGCTTAATCTGTCATCTCCCAGGATAACAGGATCAAAGGAATTTGGGCACAAATTTGTGCCTCAGGGAGAGGACAGGTTAAGAGCTACGGTGCCACAGACAGACAGACAGACATACAGACACACATAGCGGTCAAACTTATAACAGCCTTCTTTTTGCGTGGGGGGTTAAAAATAGATATAGGCAAGTAGATATAGTGAGAGTGCAGTGGCGTGGTGCCGCGA
Source organism: Choristoneura fumiferana (assembly GCF_025370935.1). Classification (NCBI taxonomy): domain Eukaryota; kingdom Metazoa; phylum Arthropoda; class Insecta; order Lepidoptera; family Tortricidae; genus Choristoneura; species Choristoneura fumiferana. Next base: position 894,027 of record NC_133482.1, on the reverse strand, counting down.
AAACTTGATTCTAACCGGTTTGGTTATTTTTTTACGTGACGTTAGTACTGTCTATCTAATCCATACTTATACTAATATTATAAATGCGAGTGTGTGTGTTTTTGTATGTTTGTCCGTCTTTCACGTCGAAACGTCACGTCACGTTTAAACTTCGAGTCGAGCGTAAATGAAACATCATTAAGGAAGCGGTTGACGGTACGGTTTTGATTCTGATCATGCTTAAGAAGGTACAGTCGAGTTCATAAACTTGTGAGCAAAAATTTGATAAAAAAAAATACAAACGTTAACGTTGGAACATAGAACCTCCTCCTTTTTTGAAGTCGGCTAAAAATATATGAACACGGCTCTATTGTTAACGACGTAGAAACTTGTTCAAATGTTTTTGATCAAATTTTTGCTCACGTTTATGAAATCGACTGTACAACAAGGGCCTGTTTCACCACCGTCTGATAAGTTGGTGGTTTTTATGTGACAGATGTCTGTGATGCCGACTCTTTATCCGAGATTAATTGATTTTATCAGCATTAAATACGTTATTATTATGCCAAGATTTTTTATATTGTTATCTGCTAGAGCGCACCCGCCGTAGTAAGTAGACTAGTTAAGTTAGTTTTTAGTTTGGTTGGAGACTGAAAACCAGCGACCTCGCTGAGTATCATGTCCATTTTGCCTCACTTAATAATACCTGAGGACCTGGGTTCGATTCCCAGCGCTGGTCTTATTTTTCTGGTTTTTCTGTGCATCTATATTTCAGTTTGTATTTTCGATATAGATTTTACGGGATGACCGTAAAAGTAACAAAAAAAATTGGAATTGAAATAAAAAATACAATAAGATTCCAAAAAAACAATCTTAATTTGCACTTAATAATGTTATCTGTCTTGTATTGTAATTTTTAGTTTGTGATGGTGGATAAAAATTTATATTATTGTCAAAATAAATAGAGCCGCCATTACCGACTGACATCTCTCGCATAAAAAATTAAGGACCTCTCAGAGAATGGTGAAGCAGAGGCAGTGGGAGAGGTGGGCGATGTGCGCCTCAAAAATTTCCCGTTTTTTGCTCTATCAAAAATAGGTGCGTTATCATAAAATAATATATGTACAGTCACCAGCATAAATATATGACTATGGACAGCACTGCAAAAACATCTCATCACTGTTGAAAGGCATGTATATATGACGATCTAACACGGTATAAGTATGTGATGATTTGTGGCCGGTATAAATATAGTTTTTTGGTAACGGCATAAGTATCTGACACTGGGCTGCTTAAAAATATCTGATATTTTTCTGATATTTATTGATACCGTGTTAGATCGTCATATATACATATATGCCTTCCACCAATGATCAGATATTTTTGCAGGCCGTCGAAAGTCATATCTTAATGCTGGTGACTGTACCATCAGCCAAATAAGTGGTCTATCAATTTTAAAACAAGTTCCTATCAAATGAATATGTCGCTAAAGCTAAAGTTGAATTTTCATGTTGACAGGCAGGTCTATTGGCATTAATGTTTTATGACATGCAAACGATTATCAACTTTAGGGAGGTAGACCTGAGAGGCTGATGGTATTTTATTTTTTTACCACGTTAAGGTTAGCGACCAAGTAAACCCTTTGCTGGCTGGAGCCGTGGCCGCACGTGTCATTGACACCTGATCGGGGCGCTTCGTCACTGAAATGAATCATAACTGGTCCTGGTTTGAGGTCGCGTCAATCCTGGCGCAATACCTGATGCAACCGGGACTGCTTTAGGTGCCCCTTTGTACCTTTTAGTTACGGTATTTAAAAGAAAACGTACTAAGTTTATGTTGTGACCATATATATTATACATGTATACACAATACAATCGAGTTTAGGCCACTAGTGTCTTGGAGAATTTAAACTCATCTAACCTGTTGAATGTTCCCTTTCAGTCAACGGAAATCAAAAATAACACATTGTTTGTATATTTGTTTGTGCAAGGTCCGCCCGGATTGCTACCACCATCTTGCTCGCTAATCCTGCCGTAAAGCAGCAGTGCTTGCACTGTTGTGTTTCGGCGTGGAGAGTAAGACAGCCGATGAAATTACTGGCACTTGAGGTATTATTCATCTTAGGCCTCTAGATTGGCAACGCATCTGCAATACCCCTGGTGTTGCAGATGTTTATGGGCGGTGGGGATCTCTTACCATCAGGAGACCCACTTGCTCGTTTGCCATCCAGTCGAATAAAATAAAATATACGAGTGTATGTATGTACCTATTGCTTCGACTGCACGTAGCTTAGCCCCGTTCTTGTTATTTTAATATTTACCATTGCAACCATCCGTCCCTGGCTTGTACATACAAATTAAATTGAACGTTCGCTTTCTCTCTAAACACATACCTAATGGCGGCTTCCCATGCCACACGCTGTTTGTTTGAAATTGATACAGATTAGAATAATGACTGTGAACTTGTCTGACAGGCGGTGCCGCCGCGGACTGTCAACAATGCCATTCAAATCTGATGAAAATGTTGACGAGACAATTGAAACGCGTAACTGGAGTTAAATTAAAATGTTAAAGCTGCGAAGTGCGGGACAACGTTATGAATTGTTTAGTCTTGTACTCCTTTAGAGGTTCATTTTCTTTTTAAATCGTTATAGTAAAGCAGTTTTTTAAGTTTAAACAATTATTTTGCTCACCCCCGCGACCTTACGATAGCTATGTCTAACAAATGTGTGTTCATGCAGCTCCACCTCTACACTGTAAGAACACGCACACATCACACAAACCCAACAATCACCAGCACGCTAACGCGTCTTGAACTCAATGAGAGTTCATCAACAAAGCAACACAACCGTTAGACATATGAAGAAACGAAATAAATAAATAAAATAAATAAGGGTTGCAAATAGCTGGGAATATCCCGTTAAAATGTGATTTAATGCATTCTATTGTTTTAATATCCTGTTATTTGCTTCCATGCGAGCATCAAATCATTTGACTTGCACAGCTTGCAAGTAAAAATGAAGAAGTTCTATCTGTTACACATACAATTTTGTATTTCTCACGTGCTGTTTCGCGCTCCGATGATGACGTAGGACATTGGAGGCCGATGTTCAAATCGAATCCACAATAACCTTTATGAATCACACCAGCTTTTGGTTGGGACTTTGTCTGCGCGAAAATAAAGTAAAACTGACCACCTCTTCTTGACTTCTTAGTTCTTATAAGGTCCTTGTTATATATTTTTTTCTTGTAGTGGCAATAGAAATAGTTATATTATGTATACATTTCAGCTGTCTATCTATTACGAGTCTCGTGATAGAACCCTGAGACAAACAGCCGCACTGCGTAGCGACACTAATAGGGTTCCGTTTGTCATCCTTCGGGCATGGGACACCAAAAAATCAAATTTTGTACCTACACTGGCTATCATAACCATCGGAGCTGTTTACGTGCTCATAAATATCTGAACACAGCCGCCATTTGTAATAGGTACGGTCTACGGTCTTGCTCCGATATTTTCAAGCGCCAAGACGGCTTGATATTTTTGATGGTGACTGTAAATACACCAAAACTCTTTGCTTTCACAGTTGTTCGTGAAATTCCTGTAAATATGTTTATATATATGTTCAGCCATCTGTGCTGGTCGCTGTGAACAATGACGCATGCTAAAATTAATTAAATGAAACATATTTAGTTTAGCAACATCTGTACAAATTCAGAGCGAACAATGAGATAAATGTCATGTCAATGCATTCTTTTTACAAATTAGCGAACAGAATTGCACGTGATTTTCAATTATACATCGTTTAGTACAACAGATTATTATAATTATGCGTATACTATAGAAGAAACTGAATCACGTACAGTCACCAGCATAAATATCTGCCACAGCGGAGCGTGCAAGAATATCTGACACGTCCTTCCGGCCCTAGAAATAGAGTCGTATCAGGATATTTATGCACGCTTGTTGTGTCAGATATTGGTGCTGGTGACTGTACCCACCAGGGTTGAACCTTTTCATAGTCAATTTCGCTATGATTTCTTTGGCAGATGCATGGGATGTCATCATGACATTAGTAGCACGAAGGTCCTACCCTAGTATGTGATTCAGTTTTCTCCACTGCACATGTTTGAATATGTGGGTGATGGGTGATGGAACTGAAGACGTTATTTGTGGAACAAGTTTTCACGATTCTAGAAACGAAATCCCTTACGAATCCCTTTTTCGGTAACTACTGGTGTCACCACCAATACTAGCTCTATTGTTTAACTTAAGTTAAATTAAGTGTTTGGTGGTGGTACAGTCACCAACACCAATATCTGACACAACAAGCGTGGATAAATATCTGATACAACTCTATTTCTAGGGCCAGAAGGACGTGTCAGAAATTTTTGCACGCTCCGCTGTGGCAGATATTAATGCTGGTGACTGTACTGTTGGAGCCGTAAATAAACCATTATTCTTCTTAAATCCTTTCAGCCGTTAGCATCCTTCATTGCACGTCATTGCAACGAATTAATACGCACGATTTACATACACATCGTCCATAAAGATGCAACCTTACTATGCCGTCATCTTCGGCGCATACAGGTGAATCTTTTAACAGTTGCAAACTACCTGGTAACTAATTCATCTCATCGTATGTCCAGTAACAGAGACACCGGCGACGCCCCCGCCAGCAGCGGCGCCGAGCGGGCCACGCGGCGTCCAAATCGTCAACACCGGCCCCGACCACACCTTCGTGCTGGATGAGGATGCTCTGAAGGAACTGCTGCACGATGAGGACGTGCGGGAACGCGCCGTGGTGGTGGTCTCCGTGGCCGGCGCCTTCCGGAAGGGAAAGAGCTTCCTGCTCGACTTCTTCCTCAGATATATGCATCATAAGGTTGGTAACGTGAAACAGACATAACATTCGCCTGGAGAGAGCTCACTCTTGCCGTACGGAAGGGCGTTTTAAATCCATTCAGCCATTGTAACTTTTTTGAAATGCTTTTGCTGATTACGCGTCGACAGATTTTGCGAGATCATTATACAAACAGGATTCAGTAACAACACGCCTGTTGTTCATGCGGCAGAGGCCGGCGAAGTGCCAGTACCAAAAGTTATATTCTACTAGATTTATTAATCTTCGGAGTACACGATAAACAGGGTCGGTATTGACATGCCGGTAATTATCTGGTCGGGATTGATCATCGCACGATGCATACCGCCGGGCTGATATTTAGTGGCATGGGTTTTAATGTACGTATGCCTACATGAAAAAAAAGGGGTCGGTAGGTATACTGAGCGGCAAAAAATCTGACACTCAAATATATGCAGTAAATAGGTAACTTTGTATAAAGAGTGGGCCAAGTTTTGTGCCGCTGAGTATATTATATGGCCTCGTAAAAACTGCCACTCTGGTCATTTATACTCAGCAGCGGATGGATGTGGGCTGATTTGATTGTTTGTTTTTCGTAGTACGGCAGCGGCGGCGGCGGCGGCGACTGGCTGGGCGCGCCCGAGGAGCCGCTGCAGGGCTTCAGCTGGCGCGGCGGCTCCGAGCGCGACACCACAGGCATCCTCATGTGGTCAGAGATATTCAAGGCCACGCTCGACAACGGCGAGAAGGTATGGTGCCACGTTGCCTCACGTCCCCGTAACAACTCCATCCCATCCCATTGCAGCCTATATATGTCCCACTGCTGGGCACAGGCCTCTTCTCAGAACAAGAGGGCTTGGGCCATAGTTCCCAAGCGGGCCCATTGCGGATTGGGAACTTCGCACGCACCACGCTTCGCAGGTTTGTGCAGGTTTCCTCACGATGTTTTCCTTCACCGCAAAGCTCGTGGTAAATTTCAAATTTAATTCCGCACATGAATTTCGAAAAACTCAGAGGTGCGAGTCGGGGTTCGAACCCGAGAGAGAGCGATAGGTCAAACCACTAGGCCACCACGGCTACTACTAGGCCAACACGGCTACTCGCCTCCGCCTACTACGTCGCCTCACGTCCCCAAAAATATCTCCACGTCCTCATAATTATCTTTAATATATACGAAAATATGGACGTTTCAAACTGTTAATTAGACAGAGAAATCAGACATGTCACATGACATGACGAGACGACCATAGAAAGTCCTAACTGAGGTTGCGTTTCTACCTGAGATGTGCGAAGAGTTTTTCATAGACAGAAACGCTTCATTTACAATCCCCACTCAGTGCAGTTCTAATGGAAACAGCTCAGCTGAGCGAGGATATACGCGTTTCTAACCCGTTTTCTAGAAAGAGTAAATTCGGCCACAGTGGACGTCTTGAAGATGATACGAATCGATTGTGTTGGCTGGCAGGTGGCGATAATCCTGCTGGACACGCAGGGCGCGTTCGACAGCGAGTCGACGGTGCGCGACTGCGCGACCGTGTTCGCTCTGTCCACGATGCTGTCCTCGGTGCAGATCTACAACCTGTCGCAGAACATACAGGAGGACGACCTGCAACACCTGCAGGTGGGTTCAAACGGCTGGTTAGATCGCTTCCCCATAATCGTTGTTTCCTGGTAGCTAAATTTCCATTCGCTTCTTTTCCAAGTGGGCTTTTTTACTGAAGCTTATTTTCACTGTCGCGTTTTTTCGCAATTTTAATCGACACTGAAACAGTGTCGACGACGCTCCGCTAGCGCGGAGCTCCTACCTTTGTGTGGTTTTGGCCTTTACATAATCGAAACCTATCCGTTTCTGTGTCGATTAAAATTCGAAAAAATGCGTTTCTGAAAATAAGCTTCATTATATTGCAAAGTCATTAATTCTGTTTGATATCTAATTGAACCCTCCGCTCATAATCCTACTTCTCAGTAGCGCTTCGCTGTTCTTAGAAGAAAATCAAAGTGACAGCAAAAAATGACCAGTATTAAATTATCTAAATAGTATGCAACCTCGCTAAAACATTTACTCGGCGTATGCATTCATAACATTTAGATTAGGCACAATAAAAAAGGGATTTAAAAACTTAGTGTAATCGATTCTACTATCGATTGCGAGCAAACTATTTTCGGGTTTTTCAATTATTTAATTAAAACACCTTGTATAATGTTTCGATGTGGTCCCCCCCCCAGCTGTTCACGGAGTACGGTCGGCTGGCGCTGGAGGACAGCGGGCGCACGCCGTTCCAGCGGCTGCAGTTCCTGGTGCGCGACTGGAGCTTCCCGTACGAGGCGCCCTACGGCGCGGAGGGCGGCAGCGCCATCCTGCAGAGGAGGCTCAAGGTATCCGCCACTGCCATTACTCAGCGAATGACTGACTGACCGTGGTTGACCCCTATCTCACCTGATGTAAAGTGCAGATGAGGCCAAAGGTGTATCTCATAATTCAGTAAGAGCCTCACTCTAGCCTTGAAGAGCCTTAGATTGTATTGATTGATTCAGGCATACTTTGCAGAAGTCCATATCAATTCTGTGAACTAAACTAAGTAATTTATTTATCCGTAATAAGTATTAGGGATGAGCTCGCCTTTGTTCTTCTCTCTGAGTATCTGTATTTTTAATTATATTTTTACTAGCTTTTGCCCGCGGCTCCGCCCGCGTGGTATTCGGTTATCGCGCGCTGTGCATTTTTTCGGGATTAAAAGTAGCCTATGTCACTCTGGGGCCCATAAACTATCTCTATGCCAAAAATCACATCGATGCGTCGCTCCGTTACGGCGTGAAAGACGGACAACCACACAAACACACTTTCGCATTTATAATATTAGTATGGATGTGCAATATAGAGTTCTATATACATACTTTAAGCGTATCAATCGAACGAAAAGAAGAAGCAATGTAAGCAAGGTAGTAGATATTTAAATGTAAACTCGTCTAATCTATAAGTTAAATTTCCATACAGTTGTAACTATAAAAATAATTTCTTTTAACAATGTTTATTGAAACGGTATATAATAATCACGATAAAAAGAAATGTGGCATAAGTTAACACCACTGTGATGGGAAAAGGCTAAGATGACGGAGAAAGCTCTCCAGATGCATTGTTTGCTATCGCAAATAATGTAGTATTGTTTGATGCAGGTATCAGACAAGCAGCACCCGGAGCTGCAGTCCCTGCGCAAGCACATCACGTCGTGCTTCAGCGAGATCGCGTGCTTCCTGCTGCCGCACCCCGGCCTGCGCGTCGCCACCAACCCGCACTTCGACGGCCGCCTCGCCGGTACGTCCCGTCCCGTGCCCTGGACCAGGGGCTCCCGAACTCTGCTGGTCAAAATCATCAGTGCCGTGACCAAATACTAACCCCCTTATTCATAAAAGTTAGAGCCTCCTTGAAGGCTCCTTGAAGGCCCGATGCTAAAATGATTCATAAACGTCTGTTAGCGCTAATCAGTCATCGAGGCTTGCTATTTGTTAGAAAGGGACAAAGCATTTGTTAGTTAACATAGGCTTGTTAAGTTTTATGAATAAGGGGGTAAATCTATAATTGCGCATCAAGTCGAATAAGTTTGGGAACCCGTGGTCTGGACAAAATAGGAATTCTGAGCGTGCCTGGTTGAAGAAATGTTCCTGCTTTGTGATGGGTTAGCGTGAAGCTAGTAGCGATATGCATTCCACAAACATCGGATTTAAATTTGAAAATTACTTATGCTAGTAACTTCTTACTAATTTGCTGTCACTGCAAAATTTTTTTTTGATCAAAATCCACCATTTTTGTCGTTATAGAGAAAAAGTGTACCTAGAACTTTCTCATCATACAACAGCTAACAACTAGCAACGTAATGAAATGAATGAATTAATTGCATTGAATTAAGGTTTTCAGTCTGCTAAGTAACAGACCGATCAAACCTCAATTAAGGTTTTTTTATGAATAAGGGGGTAAGTCTATAATTGCACCCAAAGTCGCAAAAGTTTGGGAACCCCTGGTCTGGACAAAATAGGAATTCGGAGCGTGTCAGTTTAAAGAAATGTTCCTATTTTGTGATGGGTTAGCGTGAAGCTAGAGTAGCGATATGCATTCCTACAAATTCAAATTGAAAATTTGAACTATTACTTATGTAGTAACTTCTTACTAATTACCATCCTGCAAAAAGTAGCTTGTGATCAAAATCCACCATTTCAGCGTGATAGAGAAAAAAGTGTACCTAGAACTTTCTCATATACAACAGTAACATCGTCAACGTAAACTGTGCACACAAAAGTTTCGTATTTCCAACAACAACATCGTCAACATAAACTTGCAGACATAGAGTCGGAGTTCAAGCGGTCGCTGCAGCAGCTGGTGCCGATGTTGCTGGCGCCGCAGAACCTGGTGCCCAAGCTGATCAACGGGCAAAGGGTCAAGGCCAAGGAGCTCGTGCAGTACTTCGTGTCCTACATGAACATATACAAGGGCAACGAGCTGCCAGAACCTAAGAGCATGCTTGTGGTATGACGTTTTTCACCTTTTCTATCCTTAGAAAGAAACCTTATAAAAGTTTTCGATTAAAATTTAATTTTTAACTCAAGTTTATTTTGCTGACTGTACTCGAAAAATTCCGTCCTGTATTGTGTTCTGGCGGGACCACCAGAATTTAACTCTCAGATTACTATATTGTAATTGTCACCAGACTAACATAAGTATGCCAAATTTCAGCTCAATCGAATACCAGGAGGGCTACTACGAAATTCGGAAATATAAGTTCGTATCGTACCGTCCCTTTTACTCTTCAATTAAACAATATTAGCGTCAGCGGGACGGCAAGATACGAAGTCCTAATTTTGCACTTCCTAGTATTGGTTGGTACGTAGTATCGCAACTTTTTTTATAAGAGAAAAATAAGAATATTTTTTACTTTTTATTCGACTGGATGGCAGACGAGCAAGTGGTTCTTCTGATGGTAAGAGATCACCACCGCCCATAGACACCTACAACACCAGGGGGATTGCAGATGCGTTGCTAACCTAGAGGCCTAAGATAGGATACCTCAAGTGCCAGTAATTTCACCGGCTGTCTTACTCCACGCCAAAACACAACAGTGCGCACTGTTGCTTCACGGCAGGATTAGCGAGCAAGATGGTGGTAGCAATCCTACCACTTGCAATATAATATTCGTACACCGCTCGTTACTAGTTACGTGGGTTTGACCTCTAAAGAGTCGATTCCGGCCTCGCAGTTTTGTACAAATCCCCTTATCATATTAAACTTTCCAGGCTACAGCGGAAGCGAACAACTTGACCGCCGTGGCGGAGGCCAAAGAGGTGTACACGACCCTGATGGAGGAGGTGTGCGGCGGCGCGAAGCCCTACCTGCAGTCGCAGCTGCTGGAGGCCGAGCACGCGCGCGTGCGCGACAAGGCGCTGCACGCCTTCCACGCCAAACGCAAGATGGGCGGCGACGAGTTCAGCCACTCCTACTGCGAACAGCTCGTCAGGGTGAGGCCCCTCATTACCAATTACATTTTTTTCTCTGCGGAATCATCAATAATTTGTAAGAAGTTACAAATTCTAATTCATTTATTTATTTGCCAGAATACGGTTACAAAAGTCTTATATCTAACATTCCGTGCGTATGTACTCAACCTGCATGCAGATTGAAGGTGTACAAATATTTAAAGTCCTATTAAGATATGTCTTAACTTCTTAAGACAACAGAATAAAACAAGTCATAATATTAAAGGGCATTTTTCCTCCCCTTAGGGGTCACCCCAAACTTACCGACGCGGAATCGGCTCTAGCCGATCATAAAGCTGTTTATGTGCACGCAATCAGAGCGAAAAAGATGTCATCCCTTCGGTAAATGTCGTTTCGCGTCGGCCGAGCTGATCGACGTCTTTTTCGCTCTTATTGCGTGGACATAAAGAGTTGTTTGATCGACTAAAGCCAATTTGGCGTCGATAGATGTGGTGAGACCCTTATCCTGCTACGGCCTTCGGCAAGATTCAATATTTGTGTACATTTATGTGTTCACTATATTATATACTATGCCTGGAAAAGGGTTAACCGTAATTCTTTTAGCATTACTCTATTCTAGACAGCAATGAAATGAGATGATTTATATAGATACTAGCCGTTACCCGAATTATGTTGTTTGTAGGACCTTTTAAATAAAATAAAGTTCTTTTGTCACTACATTGAATTAATTTTAAATTGTGGTATTTACAACATCCACCTTAACCAAATATGGAAGTTGCAGGCGAAGAGTCCAAAAACCCAATTAGATGGAATAACATTAGTTAAAATATAAAAATTACATTAAATACTTAGTTCTTAAACCTAACTTAACCTAAGAGCCTGAGCCAATGCGATGCTAGCAATTGACTGACTCGCGGAGGTTCATGTTCGGCGCTGCTGCATGGAACGTGGTCAGAGCCTCACGCATTCAGCCACGCACGGAGCCGTACGTGAGCAAAGTCAGCGCAGAGTCAGCATATTCAGTTGGATTACGATGCCGCTAGATTAGAGATCCGTAGGCACGTAGTGTACGTAAGAAACCTAGTATCTAATTCTAACTAAGTACAGCAGGCAGCATCGACGCTCTCGCGGTGGCCCGCTTATCTAACGGATATGCAATTCAGCGTCTGGGCCGTCTGTCGCCAGAGCGTTGATGTTGTTAGAATGCTTACATTGTAAGGGACTTATTAACTATAGTAATTTAGTATAATTGTATTTGTGTAGTTGCCATATAGGTGCGTATATAACACCCGCGACTCCGTTGAATTGGTTATCGCTATCCTGCGCAGGAACTATGCAATTTTCCGGGATAAAAACTATCCTATAGTAAGGACATAGGGAAGGCCCCGGGACTTAAACTATGTGTATACCGAATTTTATCTAAATCGGTTCAGCGGTTTAGACGTGATGAAGTAACAAACAAACATACAAACAGACTTACAAACTTTCGCATTTATTATATTAGTGGGAAGCAGCGGTGGCCTATCGCCTCTCAAGCAGAGGGTCGTGGGTTCAAACCCCGGCTCGCACCTCTGAGTTTTTCGAAATTCATGTGCGGAATTAAATCTGAAATTTACCACGAGCTTTGCGGTGAAGGAAAACATCGTGAGGAAACCTACACAAACCTGCGAAGCAATTCAATGCTGCGTGTGAAGTTCCCAATGGGCCCGCGTGGGAACTATGGCCCAAGCCCTCTTGTTCTGAGAGGAGGCCTGTGCCCAGCAGTGGGACGTATATAGGCCGGGATGATATTAGTGGGATAAGTGGACTGTTCTCCGCAACTCGACGGCTACGTGCGCTTATTTGCCGTATGAGAACTTCGTTCTTCGAGAGTATAAAATGTTAATGAACCGTTTCCCCTCAGGATCTCGAGGAGCAGTTCACCCACTTCCAGGCGCACAACGAGAGCAAGAACATATTCAAGGCGGCGCGCACGCCGTCCGTATTCTTCGCCGTGGCGATGTGCTTCTACGTGGTCAGCGGCATCCTGGGGCTGGTCGGCCTGTACCCGCTGGCCAACCTCTGCAACCTCGCCATGGGACTCGCGCTGCTGACGCTAGTGCTGTGGGCATACATCAGGTAACCGCCTGCACACAAACTAAACAATAACAACAGGCCAAGAGCGTGCCGGACACGCCCGAAATAGGGCGCCGTAGCCATTACGAAGGATTTCGTATTTTTTTTCCAAGGTATATTTATATTTAGGCTGCTATTTAGGAATTAAACTTTATTTTATACCTTAACTATAGTTTAATCTTAAACTACCATCACTGAACTACCTACCCGTTTAGATTTAAGGGGGGGGGGGAAGGAATTGGGACGCTCGATTTTAGTGAAAATTTGCACTTTAAAGTTGAATATTTTGCAAACAGATCACTGAAATCACCCCTAATGGTTTTAAAAGACCTATCCAACGATACCCCACACTAAACGTCTAAAAAAAATTTTTTTTTTTTTTAATTGTACCATTTTGTCGGCATAGTTTACATATACATTCGTGCAAAATTACAGCTTTCTAGCGTTGATAGTCCCTGAGCAAAGCCGCGGACGGACAGACAGACAAACAGACATAACGAAACTATAAGGATTCCGTTTTTGCCATTTTGGCTGCGGAACCCTAAAAACCGGCCATGTGCGAGTTGGACTCGTTCTGCACCATTGTCTATACAACATTAGACATTTGCAAAAAAACCGGCGAAAAATCGAGTTTGTTGTATGGGAGCCCCCTTAAAATATTAATTTTATTTTCAAGTGTCTAACTATTACGGCTCAAGAGATAGAGCCCTGCGACAGACAGCTGTCTCAGTAATAGGGTTCCGTAGGCACCCTTTGGATACGGAACCCTAAAAACCCGAAAGTGAGGCTGAATAAAACTACGCCTCGTCTTGTGCGCGTGTGTGTAGCTTATGTACATATATGGGGCAATTTTCACCATCCTAAGAATTAGCTTACCAAGTTTAAATGAGACGGCCCATGAATAGATCTTATGGTGTAAACATTACTTTAAATAACCATGAATCTTTATTTTCAACATAAAAATCGTGTCTGTTTAGATTTTTAGTAGATTTTGCGATCGTTTCATTCATTTCAGTTTTTCTTGTGGGCAACATTTTTATTTAGGTAGATTTTATGTAGTGCTGCAAACATCGCAAAAAAAATGTCCCATAAGCAGATATTTTTTAATGTAAAAACGATTTGAGTTTCGCGTTCGACTCGTGTTAGGAAGATATCACTTTTATTAATTTTTTCGTTAAGTGTACGATTTTTAAGTTGCGTAATCACTTTTTATCGTAAAATCTACTATATGCCTTTTTTAAACATATACAAACAAAAACTGCTTACTAAATAAACTTCAACCTGAAAGCCTTGAGCTAAAGATTATGTATGTATACTTTGTACTAAAAAAATACGTTGTTTGTTGTGAACAGGTACAGCGGAGAGATGCGGGAGCTGGGCGTTACGATCGACGACACAGCCAACGTGCTGTGGGATAATGTAAGTCGCCTTACCGTACTGATATAATGCCTCTATACGCCTGTCGGTAGGGTCTTCCACTTTACTAGGGGTAAAAAAAAAACGCCCGCAGAACTATCCATTTCTATAACGCCTTTTGGTAACGCCCCACAGAATAACAATATTTTTAACAAACTGTAGGTATGTCGCGTACGTTACGCTTTGATAATTTCTGTAAAGCAGCTACTTTTAGCAAATAAAGGTCTGCAAAGAAGCCTGGTTACTTATTGTCAAACACACTAGAAATCACAATCATTTTCACCATTTCTTTCTCACACGGTAAAATAGTAGGGTAGAAAGAGATATGGTAAATGCGATCGTGAACTTCAGCGCGTTAGACAATGTGGTTTTTGATATGATACATAAACATAAAGTACCTGGGCGACCGAGCTTTGCGGGCTAAAATTCGTTTAATAAACATATTCCCAGAGATAAACCAAGCTATAAGCTATAAAGATTTGTCATCCCTGAAAACCCCTACATACCAAATTTCATCGAAATCTTATACCTATTCGATATTTGGTATGTAGGGGTTTATACATATACATATATACAAGAATTGCTCGTTTTAAAATATGTTTAGTGATTTTATAAAATGGTTTAATGTCACTTCAATAATGTTTAGTGGCGAACAATGCGATCTAAAGTATATTTTTTACAGTTTCTTACCACAAAAGTGAAAAGTATTTTTGACATTTTATATGAAAATCATTTGGCTAGGTTACTGTAGTAACAATTCTGATATAAATACTGTATCGGAAATAAATTTGCTTTATGACACGATTCATTAATGCAAATATGATAAAAACAGGGCAAACATTAGAGGACTCCGTAATAGGATCACTTTGTACTCCATGTATGTCCCAAATCTTTTCGTTGAGGGGCGCAATGCCATCTCTGTCCATTTAAACAATACAAGCAGACAGCATAATGGTCATCTTTTACTTATATTTTCAGGAGCTCAGTGTGTGAAACAGGGCTCAAGTGTGGCTAAAAATAATAATTTTATCACACCCAGAAACCACACAAACTGTTTTTCTCAAAAATGTCCGTAAAAGTTGACATTATTCTTTACATATCAGAAAGTGAAGTGCATAGTTTATGGTCAGCGAAAAATTAAAAAGTTAAAAAGATTGCAGGCGCGCTAGCTCGACAATAATAAATTAACTTTTTTTTTAAGTTTAAAAGGCCATGGAAATGTTGGCACAAGTCGTATACAGCCAAATCTAATGGGCGGTATCAGATATTTTGTTGGAACTTCGGACTTTTTTTATTGGGTCTGAAACAGCTTGTGGTGTTTTCGGTGGAAAAATACAGCTGCAGTTTATTTTTAATGAAAAAAGGCGGGAAAGCATAAGAAAAATAATTGGAATAAAATTAAATGTTATGATATTTTGAGAAAAACTTTAGTCCATTTCAGAATTATTCATCATTTTTGAGAAAAGCTTTATATTAGTCTCGGCTGGAATAGCAATTGCTGGCTTCGTATTAGTTAATACTCATACTCAGCCAGCAATTTTCTACTTCCAGGCCACGACAATAATCTACTATTGTTAGTCTTTGCATGCAAGTTCACAGCCATCGAAGTGGCAATAAGCCAGTTTTGTCTCGTTTCAGGTGATGAAGCCCATGTACCAAGCGGGGCTCGAGAAAGGCATGGAGCACGCGGCGGCCGCGGCGGCCGAGCGCGCGCTCGGACCCAAACCCACCGCCAACGGGAAACACAAGACCTTGTGATGCCGCACGCGCACTGCCCCACTCGCCCGCAGACCTACTGCGACCGACAAGCTTCCGCTGGGCCGGCGGGACGAGGCGGGGGCCAGCTTCGACGATAGTGCCGAGACGCATGGAAACACCAGATTTGACAGCGGAACGCGAAGAACGCTCCCTCACATCAATACTAACATATCACTGCATGGAAAAGCTTACGCGACAGCGATGCAGTTAAACGTACGGGACTTATTCGGTTTACGTTGTCGGCGCGCGTGTGACGGATTGTGTGTTTGTGTGCGTGTGTGCGGTCACGACTGATCGCGGACGCAGTTTCGAGTCAATTAGTGTCCGGTAAGTTTAAACCGTTTCAAATTCTAAATGATTTCCCTTTGGGTTGTTTTAAATTTAAGCGTCCCGGTGGCGGATTGTGTTCAGTCGGTAGCGAGTGTACAGCGTAGGAAATTATAAGGGTATCTAGTTGTAGTGTAGGGAAATTATTTGTTGCTTAATTATCGACCTTAATACGTCGCGATAAGTCGTAACGATCCTGTATTGGACTAAAACAATATTTTAGCAGTTATTATTGACCAACAGGCGAACCAAATTTTTATCTTGAATTCGACCCAAAATTCAGACGGTTTTAGTACCTTTACAATACAAATTTAGATTAAGATCATTTATGTTTAAATCGCGATCCCGTATTTTAAATGTTAGGGTGGTTGCACAAATCGAAGGAAATGCGGTCACATTTACACAAACAAACATCAAGAAAAGACAGTATCAAGATATCACTTGTTGTCGCGCACGAGAACTGTGAAGGGTACTGTCGAGGAAACTGAACCGCGTACCAGGGTGGAACCTTTTTACAATCAATTTCAAGATGATTTCTTTGACAAATGTACGGAATGGCAGAATTAAATTAGAAGCGAAAAGGCTCCGCACCGTTACGCGTTACGCGATTCAGTTTCTTCAACTGTATTCACACACTTAAAGTATTGGTAAGCCTTCCAAAATTGAAGTAATAGTAGGATAACATTCATGTAGAGCATTCGTGAATTAGTGTTAGAATCTATCTATTATGGGGCCCCTTGAATAATCATTGGTTGCATAAATCGCTCAAAATCTAAGTCTATAGTCCTGTAAATATATTTTCATCAATACCAGCCCAAATGTAATCTTGAATGTGCCAATTTATAAATAACATATATTTTTCCCAGATTGGCCAAAACTGTATCGAAATTTTGATTATGTTTGTTGTAAAGTTCAGAGTTTATTTTGTTAAGAATTTCCGTATAACTCGTAGACATTAGATGCAGACTTTCTATCTCTTTGTAGAACGTTTATAATAAAGTAGCTCTTCTTGCCAGAACACACGGTTCTTTAATCAACCAGAATATCGTAAAGGTTTTAAATAACAACAGGTTGTGATTCTTTGATGGAAGCCGATGGTAGAGGTGGTTGGAAAATGTGTAGATATTTAACGATATCCTTAAGAACTGAAAATTAGAACAAGAATTTAATTTGCTTGTTTTTTTCTTTTATGAAATGATGTCGACATTTTTGGCAACTGCCAGTACTCTTGAGTTACCTCCAATCCTCCAATCGTAAAATGTTGTATTCACCAGACGCCAAAAATGGGCCCATTTAGTAATCTTCTAATAAAGATATTAAATACCTTGTCAGTTCAATGTCTACACAGTTTCTATCATTCATTTAAGAATATGCAGTCTAAATTTTGTACATAAAAGCCAAAAGTGCCTAAACTTTCATTCAAGTAAGTTAAGCATAGATTATGAGACGGAAACAGCATATCCATAAGTTACGCGACAATGCTCCATTTGTGCCAAAGTAAAACACATGTCCTAAACGCGTTTTCGAACTTGAAACTTAAATACTTAGAATTATAATGCATTACGATAGTAGTAATTTGATTTTGGTTCACATTTTTAGCCTCATCTTCCAAGAAAACTAGAATTTAATAACGTTTTTAAGGAATAATTATAATCACTTAGCATATTATAATTAATGTGGTAGAAGCAAGCGCGTTTGAGGCATGGGTCCCTCTCTACCTTATTTCAGATCTGTTTGTTGGGTTCTCCGTCCCTTCCGTTGTGATTGTTTTGGCTTTTTTTGTGAAACACCTTCTTTATCGTAAGAACTAGTCAATAATTTTGACTGCTTCGCGCATGACAATATTATTTCGTATGTATATGTAAATTAAACGAATTTTTCATCTGGAGACTTGTCAAATTTCCCACTTATATTATAAAGGCTACTTATAAGTTTGACTCCTGTGTAGATAAAAAACTTACTTGTATCTATTTTCTTATGAATTATGAGTCCATTATTTTAACGTAGGATATGTAAATTTCATTATTATTACATTTTATTGTTAAAGTTTTAACTTGATAAAAGAGTAAAATTTTGTTTGTAAAATAATCATGTTCAATATGTATATTGGTTAACAGAAACGGCATTTTATATAGCCTTATTCAAATCTAGTTATTCTTTAAAGTAAACTTTTATTTGTTTTTAAAGTCACGACGAAAATTCTTGTTAAAATAGGTTAAAGCTACTGTAGTTCCTTCCACAAGCAAGCAATATAAAAAAAAATATTAGCAATGAAAAAGTGCTTGCTTGGACCAACGGCTACAGTACTCGCACGCATCTCCACGCTAATTGGCCAGTAACCAGCCAATCAGAGCGCGTATACACGGAACTACCCTCCTGATTGGTCGGCCAACGCTAAGCCTGCTCAATTGCACCTACTATAAGTAAGCCTGTTAACCTTGTGACGGTCGTGACCGGCGACGCCGGAAGGAAATGTGGAATATTATATTAGTTGTTTGTTGTAAGTGTTTAATTTCGAACAATAGCAATAAGTTACAGGTTTTTGTTTATAGATGCTTCGTTGTGCCGTTCTAGAGCGTGGCTCATTTTATTGACCAATAAAATGATTCATTGGAATTGCCGCGTACATGATGTTACTTGTGTTTTGTAAATAAAATACTTTGCCGTGCACATATTGGCTATTATTTCGACTTCCCCTTATCCGTTTGGGCACTTCAACTTAGCAATATTTAGTAAAAAAAATAGCAAAAACGCATAGCGAAGCATCTAACCGAGTCTGGGATGGTTCGGAGCAATTTAAACCGCTATAATTATCCTATCGGATAGAACCTATCCTTTGAGGACGTCAACTCAAAGTCGCCCTCTTTCTCTTTTCTGAAGCCTTATTGTCTGAACCATAATCTTTTTCACCGCTTCTTTCTATCACATTGTATAGCGTGAGTGTAGAAAGAGATGGTGTATGCGATCGCAGCCACCCGAGCGTTAGACAATACGGCCTTTTATCTTAAAGGTCGTAAAGGATAATTACAGTGTTTTAAATGCCCTAGTTAGCATCCCAAACTCATGTGGAAGCAATATACGAAAATAATGTTTTTATGCGTTGCCTGTTTTGTGCCATAGCTGCGAGAATCGGCGCCGCGCCGCACACCGTACAAAACACACATTTATAAATAAACGGGCATTATTACATCGGTGATATGTACTGTAATCTTAGTACAAACCTATTCAACCAATTATTTCCAACACGTACGCATGTTGCATCCTAGTGAGCAGCTTAAAACTAGACATGTCAAATTATACGGGAGTAAGGACCTTGATAGCGGACTGTGTACTCTTTCAACTCTTACATTCGATGGCAAACGACGCTGTTGAAGGAGCAGTGCAAACGATCAAATTTTTACAGTTTGTTATTTATTCCATTAAAATTATATGTTAGTGTGTGCGCCGATTACTCATAGTAAGATTGTCAGATTATAAATTCGATATATTTGTTCATCTTTGTGTAAAGTTTAGTGTTAGAGATTTATCGCAAGACGATTTTTTGCTTCTGGCAATCTACGCGCTTGCACACATTTGCTTGTAGTAAAATATTTTGCTCATTGAAAAACGATACGTCGAACTTTGTAATATTAATTGTTTTATATTTTAACACCTTGCTCTGAAGAATTAAATTCAGCGTAGCGGAATATGCATTGGAGTTGGACTATACATTGGTTTCGGCTAGGTTTATAAACTCGTTAATTGTACGCAATGTATTAATAAAGATCTTATTTTTATTTAGTTTGTTTTTCTATACGGGCACTTTGTAGATTCTACGTAAAAGTACTGAGGTACTTTTAAACTTACGTCAAAGTAAACTATATACGATGTGATTTTCGGGGTTTTTCCAACGGGAATTGTGCAAAATCCCGGAATTTTAATTCAACTGCTGTATCTAATGATTAACGCGTGCGCGTATACCGCCGCGGGTAAGCACTAGTATTTATATATTCAATCGATCTAGTTTGGTCTAATTTCTGGGAAAACACGATTATTTAGAGTTTTAGCGCCACCCAAGCTCGGTCACCCAGGTACTGCAATACAATGAGACTAAAGCAATGAACACTAATAAACATATTTTATGGGTGAACAAAGAACGAAAGATATCTAAAGACGCTCGATGTGCCGCTCCAGGTTTACTCAATTTGATCGCTGATATACTCTCAAAGTTAGAAATTAGTACTATCGTGCTGTCCCGTTCATGCTAGAATTTTATAGGAGAGTAAAAGGGACAGAATAATACGCGAATTTAGATTGGAATTATGGCCTCGGAGCGTCTACTGGGCTATGATATCGGCTGATTGCGACTACTTTTGCATGTAAAAAGAATAAAAACCAGCATTTTAGTAAGAAAATATGTATTAGCTAATTTAATAAAAAACCGACAATAAATCCAGTGTTAATTTAGGTACATACAGTCGAGGTCAAAGGTAATCAATTGTCACTGTACATTATGCCATCTGACAATTTTATACACAACTTCAAACATGAAGTGACAGCGCCAAGGTAAAGTGTAAAGATATCTTTGAGTTCGACTCTACAATAAGTCTAGGGTTAGTATTCTTTATCTAAATTTAATAAATTTAACAAACTAGAAATTAAAAAAAACGTATAATTAAAACTAAATCTATAATACGGCGGGCTGGCATGGACCAGAGTTAACTGCTAACCCATGGTTTAAGTAGCGTCAAACTGTATGGAGCAGTGAGGCCGTGAAGTGCACGCCAGCGGGCAGCGGCGCGGCGAGCGGCTCGCCCGTGGAATGAGCAGAGAACACGCTCAGTGTCCCGCTGCACGCTGGCGTCTAGGGCGCAGACTCAACTACTTAACCAAGGAACCCGAAACAATTACTTTGCTCACCCGCGACCTTATGATAGCTAAGTTTATGCAAGAATTGTGTGCTTATACAATTCCTCCACCTAAACACTGAAAGAACACACAAACCTATCTAACACCACCACCACACTACACTGACGCGTTTCGAACTCAACCAGAGCTCATCTTCAGAGCAACATTACCGGTCACCATGCTACCAGATGTTAGACTCAACAAAGTAATTGTTTCAGTTCACTGATTTGGACCTCCGCAAAGTAACGCCTGATTCAATAAATTAGTTAAATTTAATCCGACTTCCCGAAGGAACGTTATGTTTTCGAGTGTACAAGGCGCCTTTACACAACCGTTCGCCTGCTACCAGATGTTAGACTAACACTAAGATGTTGCTCTGAAGATGAGCTCTGGTTGAGTTTGAAACGCGTCAGTGTAGTGTGGTGGTGGTGATAGATGAGTTTGTGTGTGTTTTTACAGTGTGGAGGTGGAGGAACTGCATAAACGCAGCTCATCATAAGGTCGCGGGTGAGCAAAGTAATTGTTTCAGTTTATTGCATGATATGACCTCCGCAAAATAACTCCTGATCAATAAAATACTTCAGGAACTTCAAACTTTTGGTCAAAAAAACATTCGGTGTTTTAATTTTCGTACTTCCTTTTCATAATTCGTACTTATATTCCATAATTCGTACTTATATAGGTCCAGTGAGATTTAGATATTATGATTTATGATGCGTACCTACCCACCGTACATGCGGTAGTTAAATAGTGCTAAAAGAAATCAAGTTAAACGGTTCACTTAACGTGTGGCAACCTGATTAATTTAGCAACTGTTAAATATTTCTGAAACTGTAAATAATTCAGGATTTTTATAACACTAACCTAACCTAACCTAAGGGGTTCTACATTTATACACGATGGCCCTGATATAAATCCTGAAATATTTACAGTTTTAACCCCTTATTCATAAAACTTAACAAGCCTATGTTAACTAACAAATGCTTTGTCCCTTTCTAACAAATACAAATGTCGAAGTGACAGATAAGGACAAACTAATTTTAGCGGCATTTTAACTAAAATAGGTTTGATTGTCGTTTATGAATAAGGGGGTTAGAGTTTGCGAAATGAGTTAGGTTGCCAAACGTTAGTTGCGAAATGACGGATAGTACTTGTCAATTTGTAGATCATAGTAATCAATTAGGACAAAATCAATAAAAAAAAATACACAAGGTTAGGATGGCTTCATGTGGTCCACCCCGATGGCGGCGGCTACGGCCTGATTTCCCACGGAGTTCCACAGCAGGCGAAGACCCTGCATAAGTTTAGGGTTAAGAATAGTGACATGTATATTGACAGTTATAAGAAATTAATAATAGTTGGGTAGTTCTACGAGTGTTCCAACCGCTATCAGTTTCCTGTCACTTATACTGAAGAAATGAGTCAGGTAGAATGGAAGGACTTCATAAAACGATATGGTGTGCATGCGGTACAATTACAATCCATTAAAATTTCTTGTTTACGGTCACTCATTTCTTTAATATATGCGACAGGAAACCGATAGCGGTTGAAACGCTCGTAGAGCTACCCAGTTAAAATATGTTATCTGTGACTTGAATTTTAGTGCAAAATTCGAACTTCGTATCTTGCCGTCCCGCTGACGCTTAGGTAAGTATATTATTATTTAATACGGGTGTGAGAGAGACGGTACGATACGAATTTCGTAGTAGCCCCCCAGAGTTCTAGACCTTATTACTTTTTTTAAGGGATTTTATTTTTTATTTATTTTATGTTAAGTTTTTTGCGTTCCTTTTGAAATGACTTTTTTGAGGTAATTCAACTTGATTTTTAACTCTACATTCATAATTTACATGTGTCCTGTCAGCAGCGCGCTTCGCCGTTTTTAGAAGAAAATTAAACGGATAAAAAAATGGCCAGCATTACATAATCTGAAGTTGCAACCTCGCTAAAATTAACTGGCATAATTATGCTGCATTCGTAACTTTTGGACTGGTGGAAAACGCGGTTTGGAAATAACACACACACAACTTGCTCTAACTAAATATATTATGACGGTTTTAGGTTTTAATTTTTGTTGATGAAGTTCTGCCCTCCTAAGCCAAAAGGTGCTATCTCAAAAAAGAACCACTTGTGTTATTTATACCATGTGATGATGTGACGCAGAACGTTTTTAACTACACAATAGTATTAATAACTCTAAGGGACTGTTTCACCATCCATTGATTAGCGTTAACCGACAGTTAAATGTGATGCCGTCTCCGCCTATTCGAAAAAAACAAATAGAGACGACACCACACCTAACCGCCAGTTAACACTAATCAATGGATGGTGAAACAGCCCCTAAGAGTGTTTTTTTAAAGATAGCGCCTTTTGGCTGAGGAGGGCAGAATTGCTGTTTCAATTTCTTATCCTAAATAAGTTAATCAAATTATTGGTTCAAATTTCAAAGCACAACTTAATAATGAAATTAGATATCTTACGAGCTTCCATAACACGCCAGTTATTTTATCCAGCTGATTTGCCACGTTACTCATGTTGCCGGTTACTCTGGAACAAAAAAACTATGATATTAAGATGTAAATAGGTCGTTTTTGTTGGTTTAAGTATACGAAACGAAGGCTCCAGCTGCTTTACCAACGTGCCATTTTGATGTAGCAGAGGCCCATCTTCTGTTCCACAACTTTAATCACACAATGACGAATAGACGCTTTTCACTGGAGTCTTCACGGTGAAATGGCACTCTTCACAATGGTTTGTGCTTGTGAACATTTCATTTGTTTCACAGACAAAATGTAGTCCAAATGCTTTACCATCTTTAGGGCAGTTCCATCATCACAAACACAACAAGGCTCGATAAAATAGAAAATAGCATTACCCTTAGAGTGGTTAAGGAATTTCTGGACTATACATCTTTATCTGTGGTCTGTTTCGCTGGCACCTTTGTGTACCTGTTATAAGCCCACAAGGCGAGCACCCCCAGAGCCAGCAGCGCCACGGCGGTCCCCACGAGGCCCAGCGGCCACATCACGGCGCCCCCCAGCGAGCTCAGCAGCCAGCCCAGCAGCGCCACGCCCGCGAAGACCACCGGGGTGCCCGTCATACGGGGCTTCTTGGACTCGTTGTGGGCTGAGAACTCCTTGTATTCTTCGTCTAGTTCCTAATAGAGAGAAGATAAGTGCAAGGTGCCGAGAACAGGAAAGTAATACTTAGTAAATAAGACCAGGGTCTTAGTTCAGCATAAAATTTCGTTGCTGTCGGTCTTGAGACCCTGGCTCCATGGGGTCCCGGCGCTTGGTCGACACTACTAGAGACTAAAGAGCTGCAGCTAAGTATCTCTCTAAACGAATGGCCATCGCTTTAGTGTTAGGTTTTTTTCTAATTGTGTTTTATAATATTCACTATAAATCCATACTAATATTATAAATGCGAAAGTGTGTGTGTTGGTGTGTATGTCCGTCTTTCACGTCGAAACGGAGCGACGGATCGACGTGATTTTTGGCATAGAAATAGTTTATAGGCCAGAGAGTGACATCGGCTACTTTTTATTCCTGAAAAGTGCACAGTTCTCGAGGGAACAGCGCGCGATAACCGAATACCACGCGGGCGAAGCCGCGAGCTAAAGCTAGTAAATAATATTTTGTTTTAAGTAGGTATTTAGTTAACAGTTTGGTTTTATTTACGATTTTATTCTCAATACGAGCCCTAATACTATAGCCTTATTTTGATTTATAAATAATCGGCTTAAGTTATTTTAATACAAGTCTTTATTTGTTTTACCTTGATCAGCTGTGTTTCGTAACTGCTGGCCAGCTCTTGGCCGCCTAACTTCCGCCTGGAGCGGAACGCTTCCAGCGCCTTGTCGCGCGCGCGGCGGTGCTCCTTATCCAGCTGCGCGGGCGTCATGTAGGGCTGCGCGCCGCCGCTCGCTTCCTCCATCTGCGCGTCGTACGTCGCGCGCGCTTCGGCCACGGCCGACAGGTTGTTGGCTTCGGCTGTGGCCTGGAAAATGGTGCCATGGAATGTACTGTCGATCGGGATACCCAGTAATTCGCCGTAAGTAAAATATAGTTTTGCTGATTGGACTTGGTGGAATAGAAATTAAAATAGCCTTAATCACCTGAACTCTCCAAATTGACTTTATAAATATTTTAACCCAGAGTCCTGAATCGTCAGTCATCTGTGTTAATTTTAAAAGCTAATAGGTACTTATTTAGTTCAGTATGAGGTAGGTTAGCGACTTTAGTAGGACTTAAGTAAGTGGGTGTCCATTTAGTTCTTTTTAAAGCTGTGTCCTTTAAAAAGAAGCAGGATGAGGAGCACGCACTAGAAGCACGCACTGGATTCCATTTTTGGTCAAACACAGCTACGTTATTTTGTCCTGTCTTGGTCGACAAGTTGAAGTTATAAAAGCGATATATAAATACACAGCAAAATATGGCTCACTCTACATACAATTTTTTTCCTATTACAGATTACAGCATACATTTGAGGGCCAGATTTTTTACCGAACAGCACTCTGTCTATTAGGTATTGCACGTCTTAGTTACTTGAAGTATGGTCTTGGGCTGGGGCAGTTCGGTGCCATTGAAGACGCCGAGGTAGGCTTTGAAGTAGAGCAGCAGGTCCCGCGCGCGCACCGCCGCCCCCTGGATGCGCTTGGGCACCAGATTCTGCGGAGCCAGGAGCATCGGCACCAGCTCACGGAGGGACTTCTTAAATTCTGGGTCTATATCTGGAAATGAAGAGGGGCTTCTAGCCATTGTTCAAAAAAATGGTCTCGCCGGAAGTCCAGCGCTGACTTCATCCGAGGAGTCTACATTTATGCTCGCAAATCTCTCAAAAAAAATGGTCTCGCCGAAAGACCAGCGCTGACTTCATCCGAGGAGTCTACATTTTATGCTGAGGCGGGACCATTTCGGGCACACAACATATTTAGTTATTACTTTGGATTTCACCCTTTTTCTTTTTTTGTATTTTGTTATTTTGAGTCTTGAATAATTATTTTCATTCTCATTTTTCTCTTAAGGAGTCCAGTCGGAACACAATTGAAGATCTGATTGAATAGACATAAATAAATAAGGTAACTCTATTGACGCTTTTTCTTCTTTACTTACTCATGCATGACTTCGATCTGAAAGGGAATTTAGTTCTATCACAGACCTGAAATTTTTCCGTCGAATTTGGGATTCCTAGCTACGATCAGCCCAGGGTGCGGCATGAGGAAGCAGGCCAGCTCTTCGAAGCAGGAGGTTATATCCCGACGCACCGCCTGCAGATCCTCGTGCTGGCCTTCTGGTATCTGGAGGTGGAATGCATACAGTAGGAAATATATAGAGGTAGTAGGTACTGACTAACATTGACGGGTAGGGCTTGTGTAAAGATTATGCACCCAAAAGTTACTGGCAAACTGATTAAAATAACGACGAGAAATTATAACGACGATAAAATAGCATTACGTGGAATTGGATACAGATTTTTTGATAGAACTTTAATTTTGAATAAGCTAGTTTGCTTGTGAACTATACTTTTTCTAACTGTAGTCGCATTTTTAGCGCATTTTCCTTCTGTAAAATGTAATACCTCCAGCCATTTTTCCAGCAGCTGCCGCCCGCCTTCGGCGCCGTACGCGTAATCGGACGTAAAGCTCCAATCCCGCACCAGCATCTGCAGCTTCTGAAACGGCTTGCCGCCGCCGCCCCGCGCCGCCAGGCGCCCGTACTCCGTGAACAGCTGGAATGACATCAATGGATGATTTTGGATTAGCCACCATTAGGTGGGCAGCATCATTGTGGTGTGCCTAATCCGCATTGGGCTGTTTGAGGAGGCCTTTGTCCGTCACTACGACCAGCACAGGCCCCGGGGTAGAGCAAGAAGGAGGGTCGCTCTACGTGCCAAATGACAAGGGGCACCATTATCGAGACTAAAATATTTACTTTCGTGACTGCTGGCAAGCAACCATCCGCAACGATTTCTCCAAGAGCAGTTCTCCTGCGAGACACCCTCTCCCCACATAGGCCGCGGTGTACTTTCAAATATTGTCAGTCTAGCTAGATCCACTAGTACAAGGGTATGACGTCATAATCTCCCCGAGTGAGTGATTACAACTCCCTTCTATCCGTTGCGTAGATGTCACGGTGTCACTTCATGCTCTCGTGCGCGTCCCACGATGGAAAAGTGGAAAACTCGTGTGGTTTCTGGTGGGTATTCCCTTAGAGGACGAGTCCCACATACCATCTGTTTTCCCGAAATGGGCTGAATACATAACGCGCATTTTCCACATCTTCCGGCTTCCTACTCTAACTCTACTTTGTTGATTACACCTACCTGTAATTGCTGAAGATCATCTTCTTCAATGTTTTGCGACAGGTTGTAGATCTGGACGGAAGAAAGCATGGTGGACAGCGCGAACACGGTGACGTTGTCGTGCACCGTTGACATGCTGTCGAAGGTGCCCTGGGTGTCCATCAGCAGAATCACCACCTGTGGAGAATACCCGACCATCATCACGGAAGATTCGAGTACTAAGTAGGTATGTCCCGTTGATTCTCGTTAAGCAAACCAGAGAGTGCAATGAGGCATGAGTTAAATAAGTAGTCGGGTGTACCATCAGCCAAATAAGTGGTCTACCAATTTTTCAACAAGTTCTTATCAAATGAATATGTCGCTAAAGGCGAACTTTCAAGTTGACAGACACGTCTATTGGCATTATTGTTTTATGACATGCACACGATTATCAGCTTTAGGGTGGTAGACCACATATTTGGCTGATGGTACCTGAGAGTGTACCATTGCCAACTGACTTCAGATAATTTTTTACCTCTGTGGAGAAATATAGATTAAATATGGTGTCACCCCACGGATACCTATATAATTAATTGCTTCTGTTACCATACCTATGTTTGTTTATAGAAAATGTGTATCAGGTTACCAACAACAGGTAAGGAAAACGATAGGTATACCTATACACAAATAAACCGGTAAATATTTGTAAATATTTTGAACCACAGCGCATTTTATAAATAATGCAACATTTTATTTTATCCTTCCTTACACCTACATACATAAACTCAAATAGCTACTATATGTTATTTAAGTATTTATTTTAAATTGAAGTTGTGATGGCTTTTTGGCAAGAGCAAACGAACCTCATTTCTTTCTTTTCTAAAACGGTCATTACGTAGGTACCTAGTTGTTATGGAGAGTCTTCAATGGACAGATTCAATATCTAACCGATGTTATCATATCAAACCACTTCCTCTCGTTAACCAGTACGCTATACCTTCTCGCCATTGCTGAGGGTTGCTTTAAAGGGCTGCGACCAGAGCAGCAGGCCGGTGGTGTCGCGCTTGGATCCCCCGCGCCAGCTGAAGCCCCGCAGTGGCTCATCCTCGGACCCCAGCCAATCGCCACTTCCCTCTAGAATATACTGGAATAAAATGATAGATAAAAATTGCCAATTAAAACTGTTGAATACCAAATGATATTTGATTACCAGATTCAATGCATTTCACTCGGAAATGGAAAGGCACAAAGCGAATTAACAAAAGTGTCAGAATGTGTACATTGGAATGAGATGAAAGACGTCGCTTCCTCTATTAATTTTGCACGGTCGAATGAAAACGCTCTCTGCACAGGGTTTCCTAGATAAGGTAGGCAGCAAAACAGCATGCACAATAAAACAGAGAACACTTGCCGAGCGCGTTTTATGGCCCCGCCATTTAGTGGTCTTAGCTGCACACGGAGTTTAAAAATAAAGGTTTGGAACTCCAATAATAATATCTATCTAGCGCTGGTGAATTCATTTCTGTTCTACTCGTACTTACTTCGGGTTATCGAAATTCCTTATCTCGGATGGATTTATGAAGATGATCCAACCGATTTCGGTCATGGCGACCACTTTCGACTTTGGATGCATACGCAACCCACAATCTTGTCCTTCGGACTTCGGTCCCCAGGTATAACCTCTGCCTGGAAAGAGATCTTTCTATTGATGCCTTCTGTCCCCCCACATGTCTATAACATTTAAGGAGTTGCGAAGCTTTTGCTAACCGTGTGATGCAAGTAGCGCAGAAAGAAGTCAAGCAGGAAGCTCTTGCCCTTCCTGAAGGCTCCAGCCACGGAGACCACCACCACGGCGCGGTCCTTAAGATCTTCGCGCAGCAGCAGTGCCGACAGCGCCTCCAAGTCTAGGTGGAACGAGTGGTCAGGACTCGGAGACACCACCTGGATGCCGCGCCCAGACGCTAGGGATTCGCTAGCAGCTGAAATTATTGGTACTGTTTTTCCTACACTGTGGTACTGTCGAGTACAGATAGGTATGTTTAAAAACACTTAAAGTATTTGAGCTTGTGTATTTATAACATTTTTAGAAGGCATACAAGGACAAAGTACTGAAGTGTTAAGTTACGTAAGTTAGGTAAGTAGGTACCTACTTGTTGAACTTTTCAACATTCATGGTATTATTGTAAGCTAAACGTTAATTTTGAACATGAAAACTACCGTGAGACTCACTCATATTAAATGATATTGTAACGGATAACTCACGTCTTAAATCGAGTTTAGCACGACTGTTTCGGGCTATTTCGTAGCCCTTCTTCACAGGAGCACGCGACTGGGCGGCTGCCGCAACACGCGCACTACGCGCCACCGCTCTGCTCGTGACTGCCCGACGAAACTAACACCGGCGCACAAGTACCCGCATTTGATATGTGAGTTATCCGTTACAATATCATTTAATACAAACGTTAATATTAATATAGTTTACGTTGTTATCCGAAACGTTGATATAGGTACAAAAAGTTTATATACTGATGGTGAGACACCTTATTTGAAGTACCTAAGTATAGATACATTGTACAACTTAATAAAAACTCACCGGCCATGACGGAACGTAACAGCAAAAATTTCAACAAGTGCAGCAATGTGTGCTAAAGGTGCGCGGCGCGAGACTGGTGTGGCTGAGTTTAGGTAAGGTAAGGGTAATATTTGTTAATTTATAAATAAATCATTATTTAATCCATGACCCGCTGACCGCAGACCACATAAATCACAATAAGAGGTATAAAAATGACACACGGAGCTAAAACACGACCGCGCTCATGGCTAAAAAGCCATACCTATAGGTAGGTACTTCAGATGTGGAATACGTCCGCCGGAAGAACGGATACGCTGAGGGTGTTCCAGCTGCAGTCGCATCACTTCAGCTCGTTTGTGGTGCGCGTGCTGCGCGCGGCTGCTGATGAGGACCATCGCGGGTGCTGCTGCTGCCTTCTAGCCGAAAGATGTCGTGTTACTCCGGGGCACCATGCCGCAGACGAATGCGACGTCAGAGACGGTGGCGCCGCAGCGCAGTCACGCCATTTTTCCAACTAAGGGGCTGTTTCACCATCCATTGATTAGTGTTAAGTGACGGTTAAATGTGCCGCCGTCTTCGTCTATTCCAACAAAACAAATTATTAATTTAATAAGTATAAATGTTTGTTAGCCAGTAAGGTATTTATTGTATGGGCCATGTTAACCCGTAATAAATGGTTTTATGTATTTTCGTTCCTCGCATGACCGATTTTTTTTTTCATTTCAATTATCAAAAAGTTGAATATTGATATTCGGGATTTCGGATTTGTTGGCAAATAACATTGTGGTTAAAAATAAATGTGTGGCGTGGCAAAGTTATGGAACAAAATATATGGGTGATTTCAATAAGTGGCATTATAATCTGCCAATGAGTTTTTAATAGAAAGTACATTAAATATAAGTTTTTTCGAAATAAAAATTGACTATGTAACACTAGACCTTTTACACCGAGGCCAGGCCTTTAATTTTTAATCTATACTTAAAAAATAAATAAATATAAGTACCGATTTTCACTGTAGTCTGTCTTGTCCAAAAGGACATGCTCCCGGTTTTAGGCCTGTGAATTATTTGTGTACTATTTCACAAATTAATTTATAATATATTGCACAAAACAATCACGATATTCATTTAATAATAATACGGTCCTAAATAAATCATTTTATACATCAATATTAAACACTCAAAGTTTGTCCGCGTTTTTTCACTGTAGTCTGTGTGTTCCGCATTGTTGGGTCTCACTCACACACGGAGAATGATAGACCACACCTTAATCATCGGTAAACATTCGGCCAATATCTGGCTCGCCGCCGTACGGAATGGTTCGAGACATTCTGTCATAGTTTTGTGGCGATTAGTGATCGAAGGCGGCAAACTGGAGTTTGTAACGGGTATGTTAACTTTACATTGTCTCGATTATTTTATGTTATTTATATGGGACGTTATTAGATAATCATTTTAATGTGATATTATGACGTATTTACTTACGTTATTAAGAGTGGCACATTCATATTTTGACGGTTTTAGAGTAAATGTCTTTTGAATCCACTTTTCACTTTAATCTGTGTCACTTTAATCTGTAACTGAAGCACAGACTAAAGTGACTCATGGCAGAAAAAAGTGAACTATAAATTATTTTATTTAAAAATTGCATATAATTTCTAAGAATAACTTTATGGACTTTTTTTAAGTAGTACTACAGTGTTCTACAAAGTAAATGTAGAGAATTGCTTTTTATTAACTAAACACTTATAATTTCACTTTGTGTGTCTGTTTATCTATCCGCACTAGATCCATTAGTACTATATCTGTAATTTTGCGTAAATATAGCTTTTGCAATTTTTTTTTGGAGTGTGACATCCCCCTCTCTAAAAGTGAAACTATTGGCTTGAAAATTAAAAAAACAATCATGGTGATCCTGTTTATAACTAAAATTTTTACAGTTTGTAAAATCATTCGTATAAAATAGTGGTGTCGTTACTCGTTTAAAACGAATTTTTTCGTGTTATTTTGCCTAGGTACGTTCTTATTTGGCCAGTTTTTACTATCTGAAGTCATTCATTTCATCGGAGGGACTGATTTGATTGCATTGTATTGTATTAAACGTAATATTTTAGGGCCGAATGTAATGGGGAACCAAAAACTAAACAAGAGAAGAGAAGAGATTAGCACGAAAAGGGAGAACGAAAGAAAAGACACGAAAAAATAAAAAGAAATCCAAGTCTATGCTGAGTTCCAAAGAAACATAAAGAACAATATCAGCGAAGAAAACAGGAAGGAAAATAAAAAAAATACATGTTTAGCAAATGGTTTTTGTTTTACGGCTCCATTTTAAAAAGTCGTAAAACAAAAACATTTGTTTAAGTGGTAGGAGTTTAGGGTTAAAAGGATGCTAGTAAATTACAAATACCCTGTATAAATATGAATAATTTGAAATAATTTTATTTTCTTATATATGCCTCAAAGAGACTCATATTTTTTAAGAAATTACATTTAGGGGCTGTTTCACCATCCATTGATTAGCGTTAACAACGGTTAAATGTGATGCTGTCTCCGTCTATTCGAACAAAACATATAGAGACGCATCACACCTAACGCCAGTTCACACTAACAATGGATGGTGAAGCAGCCCCTTAAACTTATGATACATTTCTTTGATTTTTGATATAATTCTCTTTAACCTGGTAACTTTTCACTACTAGCCTGTCTAATTTAACTTTAGCCTGCTTCATCAATATTTTCAAGAACCCATAACTCTTAAGTTTTTAGGAATACTTTGTTCCTTTAACATATTTGTAACAAATGAAATACCAAGAAGCTGTTTTTTGCAAAAAAAAGTAAAAAAATATTATTTTTTTTTTGAATTAACACCATCTCCTCTCTTGAGGCAAAAGGCGGTATCTCAAAAATAAAACATTGTGAGGAATTTATACAATACTAGCTTTTACCCCGCGGCTTCGCACGCGTAAACTATTCGGTGTGGTTAGCTGCAATTTAAATTTTCGGATTTTACAAAATTCCCCTGGAAATTTCCAATATTTTATATCGTGGTCTCATGAGGTTGTGTTGTGATGATTGTACAAAATTCAAGACTCTAAACGCCAGTGCTGAAGTTTTCATTTTTGCCTATCCAAATTCAAATGCAAAATTCAAATTCAAATCATTTATTCAGTAAATAGGCCGCAATGGCACTTTTTACACTTCATTTTTATACTAACAGCGCTTTCGGAAAGACCATCATTGCCAAGAAGAAGCGCCGCAAAGAAACTTGGCAGAAAGTCATTTTTTCAAAATAAAATAATTAGAAATAAATACTTAAAAACTACAGTATACAATTAAAGAAAAAAATACGAAATAATAATAATAATACAGGGATGTATGGGTCCTTAGTTACAAAACTATACCGTGGGAATATCGGGATAAAAAGTAGCGAACTTATAATAGTGTTATTCCAGACATACGCTCCTACATCCAAATTTCAATGCCTCTAAGCTCAGCGGTTAATATTTCAAGATTTATCCCTATCCCGGGGAATATCAGGGTAAAAAAAGATTGTGTTATTCCAGAGGTCCAGCTAAGCTACATACCAAATTTCATGGCTCTAAGCCCAGTGGTTGTTATTTCGAGATTTTATCCCTAGGTATCCGTGAGATATCGGTCAAAAAGTCGCTTATGTAAAAAATTGTGTTATTCAGACGTCTAGCTACCTACAACCAAATTTCATGACTCCTAAGCCAGCGGTTATTATTTCAAGATTTTATCCCTATCCCGTGGGAATATCGGGATAAAAATTAGCCTGTGTGTTATTACAGAGGTCCCAGCACCTACATACAAAATTCATGGCTCTAAATCCAGTGGTTGTTATTTCGAGATTTTATCCCTAGTATCCCGTGGGAATATCGAGTCAAAAAGTCCCTTACGTGTT
>NC_133482.1:855409-858306 GCF_025370935.1 Choristoneura fumiferana | reverse complement strand
ATGTGTGGTTAATTGAAATTACACATATTAATGACGCTCGAGGCTGACTCCAGAAGCAAGGGTTGACGTAGAAAAGAAAATCCCATTAAAGTTAAGGGAGGGCTTCATTACTGCGCAGAGAGAGGACGTCAAAGTAAAAGTAAAAAAAACATATTGTGCAATTTAGACAAATATCTCAATATTCAATTTTAATAGACTATTCATTCGTTACAAACACAATGCTGCGTTCTAAAAACACGCATTTTTTGGTATAGAGCGCAAATAAATAATGCTAGGTTGAATCGGGACTGGGCTGGTCTCGTCAGTCAAGTGCATCCACTAGGCAGGCCAGGCCAGGCAGGCTAGGTAGGCTAAAAATGCCACTGTTGAACTGGAGCGTCTTGTAGATGACGTACGGTGGAGGTTTGCAGGAATTTACAAGTCCTTTTCTGAATTTACATGCATTTAATACTTTAAACAGTAATACAAAAATATTTCGTGCGTCCGATGCAGTTGACGGTATAAGATGATTGATTGGTGGGGGTCGCTGCTGTCATTTAAAAGTCATTCGCGTGGTGAGCGTGTGTGAGTGCTGCACACATACGCTAGGCGTCAACATGTTGGCCCCAGGGGTGCAGTTCTGGTCCTCTACAGGTAGCGGACATAGCCGATTGAAGGCACGTCGGAGAGTCCCAGACACGGTGAGTATGTCGGCGACGCGGGTGATACCGTCGGTGCCGGGGTACAGGCGCGTTACGCGCCCTAGCAGCCATTGATTTGGAGGCAGCCGGTCGTCCTTGACGAGCACCATTTTGCCAAGGTAAGTTGTCCGCCATCTTTGCTCCATTTCTGACGTTGTTGAAGTTCTGTAATGTATTCCTTGTAAATCGATTCCAGAAATGAGCTTTGAGCTGCTGTGTCCTCAGGTATCGTGAAAGTGTATGTGGAGCCGCTGTTTCCTCGACGTGAGGAGAGGGAAGTAACGCTACCGGTCGTCCAATCAGAAAATGTGACGGAGTAAGGGCTGTAAGATCCATAGGATTTGAAGATAACGGAGTAAGGGGTCTCGAATTTAGGATCGACTCGATCTGTGCTAGAACTGTGTTAAGTTCTTCGTACGTTAAATTGGCACATGCTACTGTACGCTTAAGA
The DNA here is from genome assembly GCF_025370935.1 of Choristoneura fumiferana. Lineage (NCBI taxonomy): Eukaryota > Metazoa > Arthropoda > Insecta > Lepidoptera > Tortricidae > Choristoneura > Choristoneura fumiferana. The sequence goes on along the minus strand of NC_133482.1, from coordinate 857,175 downwards.
TGGTGCTTTACAGATTTTACTGCACTCTCGGCCAAACCATTAAAATGGGGTGAATATGCGGGAGAAAAATGGAAATTTATTGACAGCTTAGTACTTGTTCACTAATACCGTTTAAATTTTGTTTGAAAAAGTTAGCTAGATCATTACTTGCGCCTACAAAACATCTACCATTATCAGAGAAGACGTTTATTTGGCTTTCCCTGCGCGCGATGAATCTATGTAATGCTGCTAGAAACGTATCACTGCTCAAGTCAGTCACAAGCTCAATGTGTACAGCCTTTATGGCCATACAAACAAAATGCACAAGTATGATTTTATTAGCTTACTACCTCTGCCTTTCGGTTCAATATCATCACTGGACCGGCATAATCAACGGCAGTGCTTGAAAAAGGAAATTCAGCATGAAGTCGTTCTTCAGGAAGATTACCCATTATAGGTTGTTTGACTTTTCCTGAAAACCGGCAACACTTGATGCATTTATGTACCACCATCCTAGCCAGATTTCTACCACCAATTATCCAAAACTTATGACGTGATGTGGAAAGAATTAGTGGTGCCCGGCATGCATGAGTATGTTGTGATAATATTTAAGTAAAAGTGTTGAAATATGATGAGATGAATGGAGCAATATTGGGTGTTTTGTGTCAAAATCATAATAAGAATTTGATAGCCTGCCACCTACTCTGAGTAGGGAATCAGCTTTAAGAAGGTTATTTTTAGTTGGTAATGGCAAATTTGATTTCAACTTTCTTAATTCATTGGAAAATGTTTCGCGCTGGGCAAATCGACATAAGGCGTTCAGGGACGAATGAAGTTCACTCAGTTTCAAATAACCAGTTCGTTTGTCATTAGCACAAAGGTAATTATGTAAGAACGTTGAATATAGGCTACAACACGTTGTAATTTGTTGAAGTCAGAGAACCGTTTTATACAGTTAGAGACATGTGTGAAAAATCTGGATTGTCAGAATTTAAGTTACACTGTACCTTGAATTCCGGTAATTCAGTGTCTGCAAAACTAATGGGTTGTATAGGCCATGTTTGTTTATCCTGTAACAGGAATGGTGGACCTGTCCACCACAAGGAGCAATTCTCCAGCTGTACGGCGCTAGCGCCGCGTGAGCCTATGTCGGCTGGATTTAGTTTAGTTGGCACGTATTTCCATGAAGATGGTTCAGACCTGTCTAAGATTTCTTGTAACCTATTGAATACATACGGTTTAAGTAAATGTTGTTTTGGCGATCTAATCCAACCTAACACGATTGTTGAGTCGCACCAGTAGGTACAATTGGATATTTGCAGTCTAAATGATGCCTACTTTACCTTCTCCACAAGCTTGGCGGCGAGAACAGCGCCATTTAATTCAAGCGAGGGACTGTTGTGGGCTTAAGTGGAGCCACACGGCTCTTCGCCGTTATTAAGTGAACTGAAACAGTATTATTTTGTGAAACTGTTTTCAAATACACGCATGCTGAAAATGCTGAAAGTGACGCGTCGCTAAATGTATGTATTTCAATACATTTAGGAGAATCACCAAGTACACATCTTGGAATTTTAATTTTATTAAGATGTTGTAATGAATCTACAAAATTATTCCAAGTTTTGCAAATTTCAAAGGGCACTGCTTCGTCCCATGTAATTTTTGCAGCCCACAACTTTTGCAGTATAACCTTAGCTGTAAGTATGAAGGATTTACCAAGCCTAACGGGTCGAAGATCTGTGACGTGATAGCTAATATGTGACGTTTGCTTATATGACTTGTCTTCT